>NW_027414836.1:0-48804 GCF_964106895.1 Numenius arquata
ATTGCCACCCAGACTTTGGGGCTGCGGGCTTTCCTGGCCAACCTATCCTCAAAAGCACCTTTTTTTCACTTTTTCCCAGCACAGGCCTCCAATATGGCGAACGTCCGGAGCTGACTCCCACAGCCAAGGTGGCAGCCAGAACAACCCTTGCTTTTTATGAACGCCTCTGGGAACTACTTGCATTGCCACCCAGACTTTGGGGCTGCGGGCTTCCTGGCCACCCTATCCTCAAAAGCACCTTTTTTTCACTTTTTCCCAGCACCGGCCTCTAATATGCCCAACGTCCGGAGCTGACTCCCACAGCCAAGGTGGCAGCCAGAACAACCCTTGCTTTTTTATGAACGCCTCTGGGAACTACTTGCATTGCCACCCAGACTTTGGGGCTGCGGGCTTTCCTGGCCACTCTATTCCCAGAAGCACCTTTTTTCACTTTTTCCCAGCATCGGCCTCCAATATGCCCGAACGTCCGGAGCTGACTCCCACAGCCAAGGTGGCAGCCAGAACAACCCTTGCTTTTTATGAACGCCTCTGGGAACTACTTGCATTGCCACCCAGACTTTGGGGCTGCGGGCTTTCCTGGCCACTCTATTCCCAGAAGCACCTTTTTTCACTTTTTCCCAGCATCGGCCTCCAATATGCGAACGTCCGGAGCTGACTCCCACAGCCAAGGTGGCAGCCAGAACAACCCTTGCTTTTTATGAACGCCTCTGGGAACTACTTGCATTGCCACCCAGACTTTGGGGCTGCGGGCTTTCCTGGCCACTCTATTCTCAAAAAGCACCTTTTTTTCACTTTTTCCCAGCACCTGCCTCCAATATGGCGAACGTCCGCAGCTGACTCCCACAGCCAAGGTGGCAGCCAGAACAACCCTTGCTTTTTATGAACACCTCTGGGAACTACTTGCATTGCCACCCCAGACTTTGGGGCTGCGGGCTTTCCTGGCCACCCTATCCTCAAAAGCACCTTTTTTTCACTTTTTCCTAGCATCAGCCTCCAATATGCCAAACGTCCGGAGCTGACTCCCACAGCCAAGGTGGCAGCCAGAACAACCCTTGCTTTTATGAACGCCTCTGGGAACTACTTGCATTGCCACCCAGACTTTGGGCTGCGGGCTTTCCTGGCCACCCTATCCTCAAAAGCACCTTTTTTTTCACTTTTTCCCAGCACCGGCCTCCAATATGGCGAACGTCCGGAAGCTGACTCCCACAGCCAAGGTGGCAGCCAGAACAACCCTTGCTTTTTATGAACACCTCTGGGAACTACTTGCATTGCCACCCAGACTTTGGGGCTGCGGCTTTCCTGGCCACTCTATTCCCAGAAGCACCTTTTTTAACTTTTCCCCAGCACCGGCCTCCAATATGCCGAACGTCCGGAGCTGACTCCCACAGCCAAGGTGGCAGCCAGAACAACCCTTGCTTTTTATGAACGCCTCTGGGAACTACTTGCATTGCCACCCAGACTTTGGGGCTGCGGGCTTTCCTGGCCACTCTATTCCCAGAAGCACCTTTTTTCACTTTTCCCCAGCACCGGCCTCCAATATGCCGAACGTCCGCAGCTGACTCCCACAGCCAAGGTGGCAGCCAGAACAACCCTTGCTTTTTATGAACGCCTCTGGGAACTACTTGCATTGCCACCCAGACTTTGGGGCTGCGGGCTTTCCTGGCCACCCTATCCTCAAAAGCACCTTTTTTTCACTTTTTCCCAGCATCGGCCTCCAATATGCCCAACGTCCGCAGCTGACTCCCACAGCCAAGGTGGCAGCCAGAACAACCCTTGCTTTTTATGAACGCCTCTGGGAACTACTTGCATTGCCACCCAGACTTTGGGGCTGCGGGCTTTCCTGGCCACCCTATCCTCAAAAGCACCTTTTTTTCACTTTTTCCCAGCATCGGCCTCCAATATGCCCAACGTCCGCAGCTGACTCCCACAGCCAAGGTGGCAGCCAGAACAACCCTTGCTTTTTATGAACGCCTCTGGGAACTACTTGCATTGCCACCCAGACTTTGGGGCTGCGGGCTTTCCTGGCCACTCTATTCTCAAAAGCACCTTTTTTTCACTTTTTCCCAGCATCAGCCTCCAATATGCCCAACGTCCGGAGCTGACTCCCACAGCCAAGGTGGCAGCCAGAACAACCCTTGCTTTTTATGAACGCCTCTGGGAACTACTTGCATTGCCACCCAGACTTTGGGGCTGCGGGCTTTCCTGGCCACTCTATCCTCAAAAGCACCTTTTTTTCACTTTTTCCCAGCACCGGCCTCCAATATGCCGAACGTCCGCAGCTGACTCCCACAGTCAAGGTGGCAGCCAGAACAACTCTTGCTTTTTATGAACACCTCTGGGAACTACTTGCATTGCCACCCAGACTTTGGGGCTGCGGGCTTTCCTGGCCACTCTATTCCCAGAAGCACCTTTTTTCACTTTTCCCCAGCATCGGCCTCCAATATGCCGAACGTCCGCAGCTGACTCCCACAGCCAAGGTGGCAGCCAGAACAACTCTTGCTTTTTATGAACGCCTCTGGGAACTACTTGCATTGCCACCCAGACTTTGGGGCTGCGGGCTTTCCTGGCCAACCTATCCTCAAAAGCACCTTTTTTTCACTTTTTCCCAGCACAGGCCTCCAATATGGCGAACGTCCGGAGCTGACTCCCACAGCCAAGGTGGCAGCCAGAACAACCCTTGCTTTTTATGAACGCCTCTGGGAACTACTTGCATTGCCACCCAGACTTTGGGGCTGCGGGCTTTCCTGGCCACCCTATCCTCAAAAGCACCTTTTTTTCACTTTTTCCCAGCACCGGCCTCTAATATGCCCAACGTCCGGAGCTGACTCCCACAGCCAAGGTGGCAGCCAGAACAACCCTTGCTTTTTATGAACGCCTCTGGGAACTACTTGCATTGCCACCCAGACTTTGGGGCTGCGGGCTTTCCTGGCCACTCTATTCCCAGAAGCACCTTTTTTCACTTTTTCCCAGCATCGGCCTCCAATATGCCGAACGTCCGGAGCTGACTCCCACAGCCAAGGTGGCAGCCAGAACAACCCTTGCTTTTTATGAACGCCTCTGGGAACTACTTGCATTGCCACCCAGACTTTGGGGCTGCGGGCTTTCCTGGCCACTCTATTCTCAAAAGCACCTTTTTTTCACTTTTTCCCAGCACCTGCCTCCAATATGGCGAACGTCCGCAGCTGACTCCCACAGCCAAGGTGGCAGCCAGAACAACCCTTGCTTTTTATGAACACCTCTGGGAACTACTTGCATTGCCACCCAGACTTTGGGGCTGCGGGCTTTCCTGGCCACCCTATCCTCAAAAGCACCTTTTTTTCACTTTTTCCTAGCATCAGCCTCCAATATGCCAAACGTCCGGAGCTGACTCCCACAGCCAAGGTGGCAGCCAGAACAACCCTTGCTTTTTATGAACGCCTCTGGGAACTACTTGCATTGCCACCCAGACTTTGGGGCTGCGGGCTTTCCTGGCCACCCTATCCTCAAAAGCACCTTTTTTTCACTTTTTCCCAGCACCGGCCTCCAATATGGCGAACGTCCGGAGCTGACTCCCACAGCCAAGGTGGCAGCCAGAACAACCCTTGCTTTTTATGAACACCTCTGGGAACTACTTGCATTGCCACCCAGACTTTGGGGCTGCGGGCTTTCCTGGCCACTCTATTCCCAGAAGCACCTTTTTTAACTTTTCCCCAGCACCGGCCTCCAATATGCCGAACGTCCGGAGCTGACTCCCACAGCCAAGGTGGCAGCCAGAACAACCCTTGCTTTTTATGAACGCCTCTGGGAACTACTTGCATTGCCACCCAGACTTTGGGGCTGCGGGCTTTCCTGGCCACCCTATCCTCAAAAGCACCTTTTTTTCACTTTTTCCCAGCACCGGCCTCTAATATGCCCAACGTCCGGAGCTGACTCCCACAGCCAAGGTGGCAGCCAGAACAACCCTTGCTTTTTATGAACGCCTCTGGGAACTACTTGCATTGCCACCCAGACTTTGGGGCTGCGGGCTTTCCTGGCCACTCTATTCCCAGAAGCACCTTTTTTCACTTTTTCCCAGCATCGGCCTCCAATATGCCGAACGTCCGGAGCTGACTCCCACAGCCAAGGTGGCAGCCAGAACAACCCTTGCTTTTTATGAACGCCTCTGGGAACTACTTGCATTGCCACCCAGACTTTGGGGCTGCGGGCTTTCCTGGCCACCCTATCCTCAAAAGCACCTTTTTTTCACTTTTTCCCAGCACCGGCCTCCAATATGGCGAACGTCCGGAGCTGACTCCCACAGCCAAGGTGGCAGCCAGAACAACCCTTGCTTTTTATGAACACCTCTGGGAACTACTTGCATTGCCACCCAGACTTTGGGGCTGCGGGCTTTCCTGGCCACTCTATTCCCAGAAGCACCTTTTTTCACTTTTCCCCAGCACCGGCCTCCAATATGCCGAACGTCCGGAGCTGACTCCCACAGCCAAGGTGGCAGCCAGAACAACCCTTGCTTTTTATGAACGCCTCTGGGAACTACTTGCATTGCCACCCAGACTTTGGGGCTGCGGGCTTTCCTGGCCACGCTATCCTCAAAAGCACCTTTTTTTCACTTTTTCCCAGCACAGGCCTCCAATATGGCGAACGTCCGCAGCTGACTCCCACAGACAAGGTGGCAGCCAGAACAACCCTTGCTTTTTATGAACACCTCTGGGAACTACTTGCATTGCCACCCAGACTTTGGGGCTGCGGGCTTTCCTGGCCACTCTATTCCCAGAAGCACCTTTTTTCACTTTTCCCCAGCACCGGCCTCCAATATGCCGAACGTCCGGAGCTGACTCCCACAGCCAAGGTGGCAGCCAGAACAACCCTTGCTTTTTATGAACGCCTCTGGGAACTACTTGCATTGCCACCCAGACTTTGGGGCTGCGGGCTTTCCTGGCCACGCTATCCTCAAAAGCACCTTTTTTTCACTTTTTCCCAGCACAGGCCTCCAATATGGCGAACGTCCGCAGCTGACTCCCACAGACAAGGTGGCAGCCAGAACAACTCTTGCTTTTTATGAACGCCTATGGGAACTACTTGCATTGCCACCCAGACTTTGGGGCTGCGGGCTTTCCTGGCCACTCTATCCTCAAAAGCACCTTTTTTTCACTTTTCCCCAGCACCGGCCTCCAATATGCTGAACGTCCGCAGCTGACTCCCACAGCCAAGGTGGCAGCCAGAACAACCCTTGCTTTTTATGAACGCCTCTGGGAACTACTTGCATTGCCACCCAGACTTTGGGGCTGCGGGCTTTCCTGGCCACTCTATTCCCAGAAGCACCTTTTTTCACTTTTTCCCAGCATCGGCCTCCAATATGCCGAACGTCCTGGCCTGGCTCCCACAGCCAAGGTGGCAGCCAGAACAACCCTTGCTTTTTATGAACGCCTCTGGGAACTACTTGCATTGCCACCCAGACTTTGGGGCTGCGGGCTTTCCTGGCCACTCTATTCTCAAAAGCACCTTTTTTTCACTTTTCCCCAGCACCGGCCTCCAATATGGCGAACGTCCGCAGCTGACTCCCACAGCCAAGGTGGCAGCCAGAACAACCCTTGCTTTTTATGAACGCCTCTGGGAACTACTTGCATTGCCACCCAGACTTTGGGGCTGCGGGCTTTCCTGGCCAACCTATCCTCAAAAGCACCTTTTTTTCACTTTTTCCCAGCACAGGCCTCCAATATGGCAAACGTCCGGAGCTGACTCCCACAGCCAAGGTGGCAGCCAGAACAACCCTTGCTTTTTATGAACGCCTCTGGGAACTACTTGCATTGCCACCCAGACTTTGGGGCTGCGGGCTTTCCTGGCCACTCTATCCTCAAAAGCACCTTTTTTTCACTTTTCCCCAGCACCGGCCTCCAATATGCTGAACGTCCGCAGCTGACTCCCACAGCCAAGGTGGCAGCCAGAACAACTCTTGCTTTTTATGAACACCTCTGGGAACTACTTGCATTGCCACCCAGACTTTGGGGCTGCGGGCTTTCCTGGCCACTCTATTCCCAGAAGCACCTTTTTTCACTTTTCCCCAGCACCGGCCTCCAATATGCCGAACGTCTGCAGCTGACTCCCACAGCCAAGGTGGCAGCCAGAACAACCCTTGCTTTTTATGAACGCCTCTGGGAACTACTTGCATTGCCACCCAGACTTTGGGGCTGCGGGCTTTCCTGGCCACCCTATCCTCAAAAGCACCTTTTTTTCACTTTTTCCCAGCACCGGCCTCCAATATGGCGAACGTCCGGAGCTGACTCCCACAGCCAAGGTGGCAGCCAGAACAACCCTTGCTTTTTATGAACGCCTCTGGGAACTACTTGCATTGCCACCCAGACTTTGGGGCTGCGGGCTTTCCTGGCCACTCTATTCCCAGAAGCACCTTTTTTCACTTTTCCCCAGCACCGGCCTCCAATATGCCGAACGTCCGCAGCTGACTCCCACAGCCAAGGTGGCAGCCAGAACAACCCTTGCTTTTTATGAACGCCTCTGGGAACTACTTGCATTGCCACCCAGACTTTGGGGCTGCGGGCTTTCCTGGCCACTCTATTCCCAGAAGCACCTTTTTTCACTTTTTCCCAGCACCGGCCTCCAATATGCCGAACGTCCGGAGCTGACTCCCACAGCCAAGGTGGCAGCCAGAACAACCCTTGCTTTTTATGAACGCCTCTGGGAACTACTTGCATTGCCACCCAGACTTTGGGGCTGCGGGCTTTCCTGGCCACGCTATCCTCAAAAGCACCTTTTTTTCACTTTTTCCCAGCACAGGCCTCCAATATGGCGAACGTCCGGAGCTGACTCCCACAGCCAAGGTGGCAGCCAGAACAACTCTTGCTTTTTATGAACGCCTCTGGGAACTACTTGCATTGCCACCCAGACTTTGGGGCTGCGGGCTTTCCTGGCCACTCTATCCTCAAAAGCACCTTTTTTTCACTTTTCCCTAACACCGGCCTCCAATATGCTGAACGTCCGCAGCTGACTCCCACAGCCAAGGTGGCAGCCAGAACAACCCTTGCTTTTTATGAACACCTCTGGGAACTACTTGCATTGCCACCCAGACTTTGGGGCTGCGGGCTTTCCTGGCCACTCTATTCCCAGAAGCACCTTTTTTCATTTTTCCCCAGCACCGGCCTCCAATATGCCGAACGTCCGCAGCTGACTCCCACAGCCAAGGTGGCAGCCAGAACAACCCTTGCTTTTTATGAACGCCTCTGGGAACTACTTGCATTGCCACCCAGACTTTGGGGCTGCGGGCTTTCCTGGCCACTCTATCCTCAAAAGCACCTTTTTTTCACTTTTTCCCAGCATCAGCCTCCAATATGCCCAACGTCCGGAGCTGACTCCCACAGCCAAGGTGGCAGCCAGAACAACCCTTGCTTTTTATGAACGCCTCTGGGAACTACTTGCATTGCCACCCAGACTTTGGGGCTGCGGGCTTTCCTGGCCACCCTATCCTCAAAAGCATCTTTTTTTCACTTTTTCCCAGCACCGGCCTCCAATATGGCGAACGTCCGGAGCTGACTCCCACAGCCAAGGTGGCAGCCAGAACAACCCTTGCTTTTTATGAACACCTCTGGGAACTACTTGCATTGCCACCCAGACTTTGGGGCTGCGGGCTTTCCTGGCCACTCTATTCCCAGAAGCACCTTTTTTCACTTTTCCCCAGCACCGGCCTCCAATATGCCGAACGTCCGCAGCTGACTCCCACAGCCAAGGTGGCAGCCAGAACAACCCTTGCTTTTTATGAACGCCTCTGGGAACTACTTGCATTGCCACCCAGACTTTGGGGCTGCGGGCTTTCCTGGCCACTCTATTCTCAAAAGCACCTTTTTTTCACTTTTTCCCAGCATCAGCCTCCAATATGCCCAACGTCCGGAGCTGACTCCCACACCCAAGGTGGCAGCCAGAACAACCCTTGCTTTTTATGAACACCTCTGGGAACTACTTGCATTGCCACCCAGACTTTGGGGCTGCGGGCTTTCCTGGCCACTCTATTCCCAGAAGCACCTTTTTTCACTTTTTCCCAGCATCGGCCTCCAATATGCCGAACGTCCGGAGCTGACTCCCACAGCCAAGGTGGCAGCCAGAACAACCCTTGCTTTTTATGAACGCCTCTGGGAACTACTTGCATTGCCACCCAGACTTTGGGGCTGCGGGCTTTCCTGGCCACCCTATCCTCAAAAGCACCTTTTTTTCACTTTTTCCCAGCACCGGCCTCCAATATGGCGAACGTCCGGAGCTGACTCCCACAGCCAAGGTGGCAGCCAGAACAACCCTTGCTTTTTATGAACACCTCTGGGAACTACTTGCATTGCCACCCAGACTTTGGGGCTGCGGGCTTTCCTGGCCACTCTATTCCCAGAAGCACCTTTTTTCACTTTTCCCCAGCACCGGCCTCCAATATGCCGAACGTCCGGAGCTGACTCCCACAGCCAAGGTGGCAGCCAGAACAACCCTTGCTTTTTATGAACGCCTCTGGGAACTACTTGCATTGCCACCCAGACTTTGGGGCTGCGGGCTTTCCTGGCCACGCTATCCTCAAAAGCACCTTTTTTTCACTTTTTCCCAGCACAGGCCTCCAATATGGCGAACGTCCGCAGCTGACTCCCACAGACAAGGTGGCAGCCAGAACAACCCTTGCTTTTTATGAACACCTCTGGGAACTACTTGCATTGCCACCCAGACTTTGGGGCTGCGGGCTTTCCTGGCCACTCTATTCCCAGAAGCACCTTTTTTCACTTTTCCCCAGCACCGGCCTCCAATATGCCGAACGTCCGGAGCTGACTCCCACAGCCAAGGTGGCAGCCAGAACAACCCTTGCTTTTTATGAACGCCTCTGGGAACTACTTGCATTGCCACCCAGACTTTGGGGCTGCGGGCTTTCCTGGCCACGCTATCCTCAAAAGCACCTTTTTTTCACTTTTTCCCAGCACAGGCCTCCAATATGGCGAACGTCCGCAGCTGACTCCCACAGACAAGGTGGCAGCCAGAACAACTCTTGCTTTTTATGAACGCCTATGGGAACTACTTGCATTGCCACCCAGACTTTGGGGCTGCGGGCTTTCCTGGCCACTCTATCCTCAAAAGCACCTTTTTTTCACTTTTCCCCAGCACCGGCCTCCAATATGCTGAACGTCCGCAGCTGACTCCCACAGCCAAGGTGGCAGCCAGAACAACCCTTGCTTTTTATGAACGCCTCTGGGAACTACTTGCATTGCCACCCAGACTTTGGGGCTGCGGGCTTTCCTGGCCACTCTATTCCCAGAAGCACCTTTTTTCACTTTTTCCCAGCATCGGCCTCCAATATGCCGAACGTCCTGGCCTGGCTCCCACAGCCAAGGTGGCAGCCAGAACAACCCTTGCTTTTTATGAACGCCTCTGGGAACTACTTGCATTGCCACCCAGACTTTGGGGCTGCGGGCTTTCCTGGCCACTCTATTCTCAAAAGCACCTTTTTTTCACTTTTCCCCAGCACCGGCCTCCAATATGGCGAACGTCCGCAGCTGACTCCCACAGCCAAGGTGGCAGCCAGAACAACCCTTGCTTTTTATGAACGCCTCTGGGAACTACTTGCATTGCCACCCAGACTTTGGGGCTGCGGGCTTTCCTGGCCAACCTATCCTCAAAAGCACCTTTTTTTCACTTTTTCCCAGCACAGGCCTCCAATATGGCAAACGTCCGGAGCTGACTCCCACAGCCAAGGTGGCAGCCAGAACAACCCTTGCTTTTTATGAACGCCTCTGGGAACTACTTGCATTGCCACCCAGACTTTGGGGCTGCGGGCTTTCCTGGCCACTCTATCCTCAAAAGCACCTTTTTTTCACTTTTCCCCAGCACCGGCCTCCAATATGCTGAACGTCCGCAGCTGACTCCCACAGCCAAGGTGGCAGCCAGAACAACTCTTGCTTTTTATGAACACCTCTGGGAACTACTTGCATTGCCACCCAGACTTTGGGGCTGCGGGCTTTCCTGGCCACTCTATTCCCAGAAGCACCTTTTTTCACTTTTCCCCAGCACCGGCCTCCAATATGCCGAACGTCTGCAGCTGACTCCCACAGCCAAGGTGGCAGCCAGAACAACCCTTGCTTTTTATGAACGCCTCTGGGAACTACTTGCATTGCCACCCAGACTTTGGGGCTGCGGGCTTTCCTGGCCACCCTATCCTCAAAAGCACCTTTTTTTCACTTTTTCCCAGCACCGGCCTCCAATATGGCGAACGTCCGGAGCTGACTCCCACAGCCAAGGTGGCAGCCAGAACAACCCTTGCTTTTTATGAACGCCTCTGGGAACTACTTGCATTGCCACCCAGACTTTGGGGCTGCGGGCTTTCCTGGCCACTCTATTCCCAGAAGCACCTTTTTTCACTTTTCCCCAGCACCGGCCTCCAATATGCCGAACGTCCGCAGCTGACTCCCACAGCCAAGGTGGCAGCCAGAACAACCCTTGCTTTTTATGAACGCCTCTGGGAACTACTTGCATTGCCACCCAGACTTTGGGGCTGCGGGCTTTCCTGGCCACTCTATTCCCAGAAGCACCTTTTTTCACTTTTTCCCAGCACCGGCCTCCAATATGCCGAACGTCCGGAGCTGACTCCCACAGCCAAGGTGGCAGCCAGAACAACCCTTGCTTTTTATGAACGCCTCTGGGAACTACTTGCATTGCCACCCAGACTTTGGGGCTGCGGGCTTTCCTGGCCAACCTATCCTCAAAAGCACCTTTTTTTCACTTTTTCCCAGCACAGGCCTCCAATATGGCGAACGTCCGGAGCTGACTCCCACAGCCAAGGTGGCAGCCAGAACAACTCTTGCTTTTTATGAACGCCTCTGGGAACTACTTGCATTGCCACCCAGACTTTGGGGCTGCGGGCTTTCCTGGCCACTCTATCCTCAAAAGCACCTTTTTTTCACTTTTCCCTAACACCGGCCTCCAATATGCTGAACGTCCGCAGCTGACTCCCACAGCCAAGGTGGCAGCCAGAACAACCCTTGCTTTTTATGAACACCTCTGGGAACTACTTGCATTGCCACCCAGACTTTGGGGCTGCGGGCTTTCCTGGCCACTCTATTCCCAGAAGCACCTTTTTTCATTTTTCCCCAGCACCGGCCTCCAATATGCCGAACGTCCGCAGCTGACTCCCACAGCCAAGGTGGCAGCCAGAACAACCCTTGCTTTTTATGAACGCCTCTGGGAACTACTTGCATTGCCACCCAGACTTTGGGGCTGCGGGCTTTCCTGGCCACTCTATCCTCAAAAGCACCTTTTTTTCACTTTTTCCCAGCATCAGCCTCCAATATGCCCAACGTCCGGAGCTGACTCCCACAGCCAAGGTGGCAGCCAGAACAACCCTTGCTTTTTATGAACGCCTCTGGGAACTACTTGCATTGCCACCCAGACTTTGGGGCTGCGGGCTTTCCTGGCCACCCTATCCTCAAAAGCATCTTTTTTTCACTTTTTCCCAGCACCGGCCTCCAATATGGCGAACGTCCGGAGCTGACTCCCACAGCCAAGGTGGCAGCCAGAACAACCCTTGCTTTTTATGAACACCTCTGGGAACTACTTGCATTGCCACCCAGACTTTGGGGCTGCGGGCTTTCCTGGCCACTCTATTCCCAGAAGCACCTTTTTTCACTTTTCCCCAGCACCGGCCTCCAATATGCCGAACGTCCGCAGCTGACTCCCACAGCCAAGGTGGCAGCCAGAACAACCCTTGCTTTTTATGAACGCCTCTGGGAACTACTTGCATTGCCACCCAGACTTTGGGGCTGCGGGCTTTCCTGGCCACTCTATTCTCAAAAGCACCTTTTTTTCACTTTTTCCCAGCATCAGCCTCCAATATGCCCAACGTCCGGAGCTGACTCCCACACCCAAGGTGGCAGCCAGAACAACCCTTGCTTTTTATGAACACCTCTGGGAACTACTTGCATTGCCACCCAGACTTTGGGGCTGCGGGCTTTCCTGGCCACTCTATTCCCAGAAGCACCTTTTTTCACTTTTCCCCAGCACCGGCCTCCAATATGCCGAACGTCCGCAGCTGACTCCCACAGCCAAGGTGGCAGCCAGAACAACCCTTGCTTTTTATGAACGCCTCTGGGAACTACTTGCATTGCCACCCAGACTTTGGGGCTGCGGGCTTTCCTGGCCACCCTATCCTCAAAAGCACCTTTTTTTCACTTTTTCCCAGCATCGGCCTCCAATATGCCGAACGTCCGCAGCTGACTCCCACAGCCAAGGTGGCAGCCAGAACAACCCTTGCTTTTTATGAACGCCTCTGGGAACTACTTGCATTGCCACCCAGACTTTGGGGCTGCGGGCTTTCCTGGCCAACCTATCCTCAAAAGCACCTTTTTTTCACTTTTTCCCAGCACAGGCCTCCAATATGGCGAACGTCCGCAGCCGACTCCCACAGCCAAGGTGGCAGCCAGAACAACTCTTGCTTTTTATGAACGCCTCTGGGAACTACTTGCATTGCCACCCAGACTTTGGGGCTGCGGGCTTTCCTGGCCACTCTATTCTCAAAAGCACCTTTTTTTCACTTTTTCCCAGCATCAGCCTCCAATATGCCCAACGTCCGGAGCTGACTCCCACACCCAAGGTGGCAGCCAGAACAACCCTTGCTTTTTATGAACACCTCTGGGAACTACTTGCATTGCCACCCAGACTTTGGGGCTGCGGGCTTTCCTGGCCACTCTATTCCCAGAAGCACCTTTTTTCACTTTTCCCCAGCACCGGCCTCCAATATGCCGAACGTCCGCAGCTGACTCCCACAGCCAAGGTGGCAGCCAGAACAACCCTTGCTTTTTATGAACGCCTCTGGGAACTACTTGCATTGCCACCCAGACTTTGGGGCTGCGGGCTTTCCTGGCCAACCTATCCTCAAAAGCACCTTTTTTTCACTTTTTCCCAGCACAGGCCTCCAATATGGCGAACGTCCGGAGCCGACTCCCACAGCCAAGGTGGCAGCCAGAACAACTCTTGCTTTTTATGAACGCCTCTGGGAACTACTTGCATTGCCACCCAGACTTTGGGGCTGCGGGCTTTCCTGGCCACTCTATCCTCAAAAGCACCTTTTTTTCACTTTTCCCTAACACCTGCCTCCAATATGCTGAACGTCCGCAGCTGACTCCCACAGCCAAGGTGGCAGCCAGAACAACCCTTGCTTTTTATGAACACCTCTGGGAACTACTTGCATTGCCACCCAGACTTTGGGGCTGCGGGCTTTCCTGGCCACTCTATTCTCAAAAGCACCTTTTTTTCACTTTTTCCCAGCATCAGCCTCCAATATGCCCAACGTCCGGAGCTGACTCCCACACCCAAGGTGGCAGCCAGAACAACCCTTGCTTTTTATGAACACCTCTGGGAACTACTTGCATTGCCACCCAGACTTTGGGGCTGCGGGCTTTCCTGGCCACTCTATTCCCAGAAGCACCTTTTTTCACTTTTCCCCAGCACCGGCCTCCAATATGCCGAACGTCCGCAGCTGACTCCCACAGCCAAGGTGGCAGCCAGAACAACCCTTGCTTTTTATGAACGCCTCTGGGAACTACTTGCATTGCCACCCAGACTTTGGGGCTGCGGGCTTTCCTGGCCAACCTATCCTCAAAAGCACCTTTTTTTCACTTTTTCCCAGCACAGGACTCCAATATGGCGAACGTCCGGAGCCGACTCCCACAGCCAAGGTGGCAGCCAGAACAACTCTTGCTTTTTATGAACGCCTCTGGGAACTACTTGCATTGCCACCCAGACTTTGGGGCTGCGGGCTTTCCTGGCCACTCTATCCTCAAAAGCACCTTTTTTTCACTTTTCCCTAACACCTGCCTCCAATATGCTGAACGTCCGCAGCTGACTCCCACAGCCAAGGTGGCAGCCAGAACAACCCTTGCTTTTTATGAACACCTCTGGGAACTACTTGCATTGCCACCCAGACTTTGGGGCTGCGGGCTTTCCTGGCCACTCTATTCCCAGAAGCACCTTTTTTCATCTTTCCCCAGCACCGGCCTCCAATATGCCGAACGTCCGCAGCTGACTCCCACAGCCAAGGTGGCAGCCAGAACAACCCTTGCTTTTTATGAACGCCTCTGGGAACTACTTGCATTGCCACCCAGACTTTGGGGCTGCGGGCTTTCCTGGCCACTCTATCCTCAAAAGCACCTTTTTTTCACTTTTTCCCAGCATCAGCCTCCAATATGCCCAACGTCCGGAGCTGACTCCCACAGCCAAGGTGGCAGCCAGAACAACCCTTGCTTTTTATGAACGCCTCTGGGAACTACTTGCATTGCCACCCAGACTTTGGGGCTGCGGGCTTTCCTGGCCACCCTATCCTCAAAAGCATCTTTTTTTCACTTTTTCCCAGCACCGGCCTCCAATATGGCGAACGTCCGGAGCTGACTCCCACAGCCAAGGTGGCAGCCAGAACAACCCTTGCTTTTTATGAACACCTCTGGGAACTACTTGCATTGCCACCCAGACTTTGGGGCTGCGGGCTTTCCTGGCCACTCTATTCCCAGAAGCACCTTTTTTCACTTTTCCCCAGCACCGGCCTCCAATATGCCGAACGTCCGCAGCTGACTCCCACAGCCAAGGTGGCAGCCAGAACAACCCTTGCTTTTTATGAACGCCTCTGGGAACTACTTGCATTGCCACCCAGACTTTGGGGCTGCGGGCTTTCCTGGCCACCCTATCCTCAAAAGCACCTTTTTTTCACTTTTTCCCAGCATCGGCCTCCAATATGCCGAACGTCCGCAGCTGACTCCCACAGCCAAGGTGGCAGCCAGAACAACCCTTGCTTTTTATGAACGCCTCTGGGAACTACTTGCATTGCCACCCAGACTTTGGGGCTGCGGGCTTTCCTGGCCAACCTATCCTCAAAAGCACCTTTTTTTCACTTTTTCCCAGCACAGGCCTCCAATATGGCGAACGTCCGGAGCCGACTCCCACAGCCAAGGTGGCAGCCAGAACAACTCTTGCTTTTTATGAACGCCTCTGGGAACTACTTGCATTGCCACCCAGACTTTGGGGCTGCGGGCTTTCCTGGCCACTCTATCCTCAAAAGCACCTTTTTTTCACTTTTCCCTAACACCTGCCTCCAATATGCTGAACGTCCGCAGCTGACTCCCACAGCCAAGGTGGCAGCCAGAACAACCCTTGCTTTTTATGAACACCTCTGGGAACTACTTGCATTGCCACCCAGACTTTGGGGCTGCGGGCTTTCCTGGCCACTCTATTCCCAGAAGCACCTTTTTTCATCTTTCCCCAGCACCGGCCTCCAATATGCCGAACGTCCGCAGCTGACTCCCACAGCCAAGGTGGCAGCCAGAACAACCCTTGCTTTTTATGAACGCCTCTGGGAACTACTTGCATTGCCACCCAGACTTTGGGGCTGCGGGCTTTCCTGGCCACTCTATCCTCAAAAGCACCTTTTTTTCACTTTTTCCCAGCATCAGCCTCCAATATGCCCAACGTCCGGAGCTGACTCCCACAGCCAAGGTGGCAGCCAGAACAACCCTTGCTTTTTATGAACGCCTCTGGGAACTACTTGCATTGCCACCCAGACTTTGGGGCTGCGGGCTTTCCTGGCCACCCTATCCTCAAAAGCATCTTTTTTTCACTTTTTCCCAGCACCGGCCTCCAATATGGCGAACGTCCGGAGCTGACTCCCACAGCCAAGGTGGCAGCCAGAACAACCCTTGCTTTTTATGAACACCTCTGGGAACTACTTGCATTGCCACCCAGACTTTGGGGCTGCGGGCTTTCCTGGCCACTCTATTCCCAGAAGCACCTTTTTTCACTTTTCCCCAGCACCGGCCTCCAATATGCCGAACGTCCGCAGCTGACTCCCACAGCCAAGGTGGCAGCCAGAACAACCCTTGCTTTTTATGAACGCCTCTGGGAACTACTTGCATTGCCACCCAGACTTTGGGGCTGCGGGCTTTCCTGGCCACCCTATCCTCAAAAGCACCTTCTTTTCACTTTTTCCCAGCACCGGCCTCCAATATGGCGAACGTCCGCAGCTGACTCCCACAGCCAAGGTGGCAGCCAGAACAACCCTTGCTTTTTATGAACGCCTCTGGGAACTACTTGCATTGCCACCCAGACTTTGGGGCTGCGGGCTTTCCTGGCCACTCTATTCTCAAAAGCACCTTTTTTTCACTTTTTCCCAGCATCAGCCTCCAATATGCCCAACGTCCGCAGCTGACTCCCACAGCCAAGGTGGCAGCCAGAACAACCCTTGCTTTTTATGAACACCTCTGGGAACTACTTGCATTGCCACCCAGACTTTGGGGCTGCGGGCTTTCCTGGCCACTCTATTCCCAGAAGCACCTTTTTTCACTTTTCCCCAGCACCGGCCTCCAATATGCCGAACGTCCGCAGCTGACTCCCACAGCCAAGGTGGCAGCCAGAACAACTCTTGCTTTTTATGAACGCCTCTGGGAACTACTTGCATTGCCACCCAGACTTTGGGGCTGCGGGCTTTCCTCGCCACCCTATCCTCAAAAGCACATTTTTTTCATATTTCCCAGCACCGACCACCAATATGCCGAATGTCCTGGCCTTGTTCCCACAGCCAAGGTGGCAGCCAGAACAACTCTTGCTTTTTATGAACGCCTCTGGGAACTACTTGCATTGCCACCCAGACTTTGGGGCTGCGGGCTTTCCTGGCCACCCTATCCTCAAAAGCACCTTTTTTTCACTTTTCCCCAGCACCGGCCTCCAATATGCCGAACGTCCGCAGCTGACTCCCACAGCCAAGGTGGCAGCCAGAACAACCCTTGCTTTTTATGAACACCTCTGGGAACTACTTGCATTGCCACCCAGACTTTGGGGCTGCGGGCTTTCCTGGCCACTCTATTCCCAGAAGCACCTTTTTTCACTTTTCCCCAGCACCGGCCTCCAATATGCCGAACGTCCGCAGCTGACTCCCACAGCCAAGGTGGCAGCCAGAACAACCCTTGCTTTTTATGAACGCCTCTGGGAACTACTTGCATTGCCACCCAGACTTTGGGGCTGCGGGCTTTCCTGGCCACCCTATCCTCAAAAGCACCTTTTTTTCACTTTTCCCCAGCACCGGCCTCCAATATGCCGAACGTCCGGAGCTGACTCCCACAGCCAAGGTGGCAGCCAGAACAACTCTTGCTTTTTATGAAAGCCTCTGGGAACTACTTGCATTGCCACCCAGACTTTGGGGCTGCGGGCTTTCCTGGCCAACCTATCCTCAAAAGCACCTTTTTTTCACTTTTCCCCAGCATCGGCCTCCAATATGCCGAACGTCCGCAGCTGACTCCCACAGCCAAGGTGGCAGCCAGAACAACCCTTGCTTTTTATGAACGCCTCTGGGAACTACTTGCATTGCCACCCAGACTTTGGGGCTGTGGGCTTTCCTGGCCACCCTATCCTCAAAAGCACCTTTTTTCACTTTTTCCCAGCACCGGCCTCTAATACGCCCAACGTCCGCAGCTGACTCCCACAGCCAAGGTGGCAGCCAGAACAACCCTTGCTTTTTATGAACGCCTCTGGGAACTACTTGCATTGCCACCCAGACTTTGGGGCTGCGGGCTTTCCTGGCCACTCTATTCCCAGAAGCACCTTTTTTCACTTTTCCCCAGCATCGGCCTCCAATATGCCGAACGTCCGCAGCTGACTCCCACAGCCAAGGTGGCAGCCAGAACAACCCTTGCTTTTTATGAACGCCTCTGGGAACTACTTGCATTGCCACCCAGACCTTGGGGCTGCGGGCTTTCCTGGCCACTCTATTCTCAAAAGCACCTTTTTTTCACTTTTCCCCAGCATCGGCCTCCAATATGCCGAACGTCCTGGCCTGGCTCCCACACCCAAGGTGGCAGTCAGAACAACTCTTGCTTTTTATGAACACCTCTGGGTACTACTTGCATTGCCACCCAGACTTTGGGGCTGCGGGCTTTCCTGGCCACTCTATCCTCAAAAGCACCTTTTTTTCACTTTTTCCCAGCACCGGCCTCCAATATGGCGAACGTCCGCAGCTGACTCCCACAGCCAAGGTGGCAGCCAGAACAACCCTTGCTTTTTATGAACGCCTCTGGGAACTACTTGCATTGCCACCCAGACTTTGGGGCTGCGGGCTTTCCTGGCCACTCTATTCTCAAAAGTAGCTTTTTTTCACTTTTTCCCAGCATCAGCCTCCAATATGCCCAACGTCCGGAGCTGACTCCCACAGCCAAGGTGGCAGCCAGAACAACCCTTGCTTTTTATGAACGCCTCTGGGAACTACTTGCATTGCCACCCAGACTTTGGGGCTGCGGGCTTTCCTGGCCACTCTATCCTCAAAAGCACCTTTTTTTCACTTTTCCCCAGCACCGGCCTCCAATATGCTGAACGTCCGCAGCTGACTCCCACAGCCAAGGTGGCAGCCAGAACAACCCTTGCTTTTTATGAACACCTCTGGGAACTACTTGCATTGCCACCCAGACTTTGGGGCTGCGGGCTTTCCTGGCCACTCTATTCCCAGAAGCATCTTTTTTCACTTTTCCCCAGCACCGGCCTCCAATATGCCGAACGTCCGGAGCTGACTTCCACAGCCAAGGTGGCAGCCAGAACAACCCTTGCTTTTTATGAACGCCTCTGGGAACTACTTGCATTGCCACCCAGACTTTGGGGCTGCGGGCTTTCCTGGCCACGCTATCCTCAAAAGCACCTTTTTTTCACTTTTTCCCAGCACAGGCCTCCAATATGGCGAACGTCCGCAGCTGACTCCCACAGCCAAGGTGGCAGCCAGAACAACTCTTGCTTTTTATGAACGCCTCTGGGAACTACTTGCATTGCCACCCAGACTTTGGGGCTGCAGGCTTTCCTGGCCACCCTGTCCTCAAAAGCACCTTTTTTTCACTTTTTCCCAGCACCGACCACCAATATGCCGAATGTCCTGGCCTTGTTCCCACAGCCAAGGTGGCAGCCAGAACAACCCTTGCTTTTTATGAACGCCTCTGGAACTACTTGCATTGCCACCCAGACTTTGGGGCTGCGGGCTTTCCTGGCCACCCTATCCTCCAAAGCACATTTTTTTCACTTTTTCCCAGCACCGGCCTCCAATATGCCGAACGTCCTGGCCTGGCTCCCACAGCCAAGGTGGCAGCCAGAACAACCCTTGCTTTTTATGAACGCTTCTGGGAACTACTTGCATTGCCACCCAGACTTTGGGGCTGCGGGCTTTCCTGGCCACCCTATCCTCAAAAGCACCTTTTTTTCACTTTTCCCCAGCATCGGCCTCCAATATGCCGAACGTCCGCAGCTGACTCCCACAGCCAAGGTGGCAGCCAGAACAACCCTTGCTTTTTATGAACCTCTCTGGGAACTACTTGCATTGCCACCCAGACTTTGGGGCTGCGGGCTTTCCTGGCCAACCTATCCTCAAAAGCACCTTTTTTTCACTTTTCCCCAGCACCGGCCTCCAATATGCCGAACGTCCTGGCCTGGATCCCACACCCAAGGTGGCAGCCAGAACAACTCTTGCTTTTTATGAACGCCTCTGGGAACTACTTGCATTGCCACCCAGACTTTGGGGCTGCGGGCTTTCCTGGCCACCCTATCCTCAAAAGCACCTTTTTTTCACTTTTCCCCAGCACCGGCCTCCAATATGCCGAACGTCCACAGCTGACTCCCACAGCCAAGGTGGCAGCCAGAACAACCCTTGCTTTTTATGAACGCCTCTGGGAACTACTTGCATTGCCACCCAGACTTTGGGGCTGCGGGCTTTCCTGGCCACTCTATTCCCAGAAGCACCTTTTTTCACTTTTCCCCAGCACCGGCCTCCAATATGCCGAACGTCCGCAGCTGACTCCCACAGCCAAGGTGGCAGCCAGAACACCCCTTGCTTTTTATGAACGCCTCTGGGAACTAATTCCATTGCCACCCAGACTTTGGGGCTGCGGGCTTTCCTGGCCACCCTATCCTCAAAAGCACCTTTTTTTCACTTTTTCCCAGCACCGGCCTCTAATACGCCCAACGTCCGCAGCTGACTCCCACAGCCAAGGTGGCAGGCAGAACAACCCTTGCTTTTTATGAACACCTCTGGGAACTACTTGCATTGCCACCCAGACTTTGGGGCTGCGGGCTTTCCTGGCCACTCTATTCCCAGAAGCACCTTTTTTCACTTTTCCCCAGCACCGGCCTCCAATATGCCGAACGTCCGGAGCTGACTCCCACAGCCAAGGTGGCAGCCAGAACAACCCTTGCTTTTTATGAACGCCTCTGGGAACTACTCGCATTGCCATCCAGACTTTGGGGCTGCGGGCTTTCCTGGCCACCCTATCCTCAAAAGCACCTTTTTTTCACTTTTCCCCAGCATCGGCCTCCAATATGCCGAACGTCCGCAGCTGACTCCCACAGCCAAGGTGGCAGCCAGAACAACTCTTGCTTTTTATGAAAGCCTCTGGGAACTACTTGCATTGCCACCCAGACTTTGGGGCTGCGGGCTTTCCTGGCCAACCTATCCTCAAAAGCACCTTTTTTTCACTTTTCCCCAGCATCGGCCTCCAATATGCCGAACGTCCGCAGCTGACTCCCACAGCCAAGGTGGCAGCCAGAACAACCCTTGCTTTTTATGAACGCCTCTGGGAACTACTTGCATTGCCACCCAGACTTTGGGGCTGTGGGCTTTCCTGGCCACCCTATCCTCAAAAGCACCTTTTTTCACTTTTTCCCAGCACCGGCCTCTAATACGCCCAACGTCCGCAGCTGACTCCCACAGCCAAGGTGGCAGCCAGAACAACCCTTGCTTTTTATGAACGCCTCTGGGAACTACTTGCATTGCCACCCAGACCTTGGGGCTGCGGGCTTTCCTGGCCACTCTATTCTCAAAAGCACCTTTTTTTCACTTTTCCCCAGCATCGGCCTCCAATATGCCGAACGTCCGCAGCTGACTCCCACAGCCAAGGTGGCAGCCGGAACAACTCTTGCTTTTTATGAACGCCTCTGGGAACTACTTGCATTGCCACCCAGACTTTGGGGCTGCGGGCTTTCCTGGCCACCCTATCCTCAAAAGCACCTTTTTTTCACTTTTTCCCAGCACCTGCCTCCAATATGCCGAACGTCCTGGCCTGGCTCCCACACCCAAGGTGGCAGTCAGAACAAACCTTGCTTTTTATGAACACCTCTGGGTACTACTTGCATTGCCACCCAGACTTTGGGGCTGCGGGCTTTCCTGGCCACTCTATCCTCAAAAGCACCTTTTTTTCACTTTTTCCCAGCACCGGCCTCCAATATGGCGAACGTCCGCAGCTGACTCCCACAGCCAAGGTGGCAGCCAGAACAACCCTTGCTTTTTATGAACGCCTCTGGGAACTACTTGCATTGCCACCCAGACTTTGGGGCTGCGGGCTTTCCTGGCCACTCTATCCTCAAAAGCACCTTTTTTTCACTTTTCCCCAGCACCGGCCTCCAATATGCTGAACGTCCGCAGCTGACTCCCACAGCCAAGGTGGCAGCCAGAACAACCCTTGCTTTTTATGAACGCCTCTGGGAACTACTTGCATTGCCACCCAGACTTTGGGGCTGCGGGCTTTCCTGGCCACTCTATTCCCAGAAGCACCTTTTTTCACTTTTCCCCAGCACCGGCCTCCAATATGCCGAACGTCCGCAGCTGACTCCCACAGCCAAGGTGGCAGCCAGAACAACCCTTGCTTTTTATGAACGCCTCTGGGAACTACTTGCATTGCCACCCAGACTTTGGGGCTGCGGGCTTTCCTGGCCACCCTATCCTCAAAAGCACCTTTTTTTCACTTTTTCCCAGCACCGGCCTCCAATATGCCGAACGTCCGGAGCTGACTCCCACAGCCAAGGTGGCAGCCAGAACAACTCTTGCTTTTTATGAACGCCTCTGGGAACTACTTGCATTGCCACCCAGACTTTGGGGCTGCGGGCTTTCCTGGCCACCCTGTCCTCAAAAGCACCTTTTTTTCACTTTTTCCCAGCACCGACCACCAATATGCCGAATGTCCTGGCCTTGTTCCCACAGCCAAGGTGGCAGCCAGAACAACTCTTGCTTTTTATGAACGCCTCTGGAACTACTTGCATTGCCACCCAGACTTTGGGGCTGCGGGCTTTCCTGGCCACCCTATCCTCCAAAGCACATTTTTTTCACTTTTTCCCAGCACCGGCCTCCAATATGCCGAACGTCTTGGCCTGGCTCCCACACCCAAGGTGGCAGCCAGAACAACCCTTGCTTTTTATGAACGCTTCTGGGAACTACTTGCATTGCCACCCAGACTTTGGGGCTGCGGGCTTTCCTGGCCACTCTATTCTCAAAAGCACCTTTTTTTCACTTTTTCCCAGCACCTGCCTCCAATATGGCGAACGTCCGGAGCTGACTCCCACAGCCAAGGTGGCAGCCAGAACAACCCTTGCTTTTTATGAACGCCTCTGGGAACTACTTGCATTGCCACCCAGACTTTGGGGCTGCGGGCTTTCCTGGCCACTCTATTCCCAGAAGCACCTTTTTTCACTTTTCCCCAGCACCGGCCTCCAATATGCCGAACGTCCGCAGCTGACTCCCACAGCCAAGGTGGCAGCCAGAACAACCCTTGCTTTTTATGAACGCCTCTGGGAACTACTTGCATTGCCACCCAGACTTTGGGGCTGCGGGCTTTCCTGGCCACCCTATTCTCAAAAGCACCTTTTTTTCACTCTTTCTCAGCATCAGCCTCCAATATGCCCAACGTCCGGAGCTGACTCCCACAGCCAAGGTGGCAGCCAGAACAACCCTTGCTTTTTATGAAAGCCTCTGGGAACTACTTGCATTGCCACCCAGACTTTGGGGCTGCGGGCTTTCCTGGCCAACCTATCCTCAAAAGCACCTTTTTTTCACTTTTCCCCAGCATCGGCCTCCAATATGCCGAACGTCCGGAGCTGACTCCCACAGCCAAGGTGGCAGCCAGAACAACCCTTGCTTTTTATGAACGCCTCTGGGAACTACTTGCATTGCCACCCAGACTTTGGGGCTGCGGGCTTTCCTCGCCACCCTATCCTCAAAAGCACCTTTTTTTCACTTTTTCCCAGCACCAGCCTCTAATATGCCGAACGTCCGCAGCTGACTCCCACAGCCAAGGTGGCAGCCAGAACAACCCTTGCTTTTTATGAACGCCTCTGGGAACTACTTGCATTGCCACCCAGACTTTGGGGCTGCGGGCTTTCCTGGCCACCCTATCCTCAAAAGCACCTTTTTTTCACTTTTTCCCAGCACCGGCCTCCAATATGGCGAACGTCCGCAGCTGACTCCCACAGCCAAGGTGGCAGCCAGAACAACCCTTGCTTTTTATGAACGCCTCTGGGAACTACTTGCATTGCCACCCAGACTTTGGGGCTGCGGGCTTTCCTGGCCACTCTATCCTCAAAAGCACCTTTTTTTCACTTTTCCCCAGCACTGGCCTCCAATATGCTGAACGTCCGCAGCTGACTCCCACAGCCAAGGTGGCAGCCAGAACAACCCTTGCTTTTTATGAACGCCTCTGGGAACTACTTGCATTGCCACCCAGACTTTGGGGCTGCGGGCTTTCCTGGCCACTCTATTCCCAGAAGCACCTTTTTTCACTTTTCCCCAGCACCGGCCTCCAATATGCCGAACGTCCGCAGCTGACTCCCACAGCCAAGGTGGCAGCCAGAACAACCCTTGCTTTTTATGAACGCCTCTGGGAACTACTTGCATTGCCACCCAGACTTTGGGGCTGCGGGCTTTCCTGGACACTCTATCCTCAAAAGCACCTTTTTTTCACTTTTTCCCAGCACAGGCCTCCAATATGGCGAACGTCCGGAGCTGACTCCCACAGCCAAGGTGGCAGCCAGAACAACCCTTGCTTTTTATGAACGCCTCTGGGAACTACTTGCATTGCCACCCAGACTTTGGGGCTGCGGGCTTTCCTGGCCACTCTATTCCCAGAAGCACCTTTTTTCACGTTTCCCCAGCACCGGCCTCCAATATGCCGAACGTCCGGAGCTGACTCCCACAGCCAAGGTGGCAGCCAGAACAACCCTTGCTTTTTATGAACGCCTCTGGGAACTACTTGCATTGCCACCCAGACTTTGGGGCTGCGGGCTTTCCTGGCCACTCTATTCTCAAAAGCAGCTTTTTTTCACTTTTTCCCAGCATCAGCCTCCAATATGCCGAACGTCCGGAGCTGACTCCCACAGCCAAGGTGGCAGCCAGAACAACCCTTGCTTTTTATGAACACCTCTGGGAACTACTTGCATTGCCACCCAGACTTTGGGGCTGCGGGCTTTCCTGGCCACTCTATTCCCAGAAGCACCTTTTTTCACTTTTCCCCAGCACCGGCCTCCAATATGCCGAACGTCCGCAGCTGACTCCCACAGCCAAGGTGGCAGCCAGAACAACCCTTGCTTTTTATGAACGCCTCTGGGAACTACTTGCATTGCCACCCAGACTTTGGGGCTGCGGGCTTTCCTGGCCACCCTATTCTCAAAAGCACCTTTTTTTCACTTTTTCCCAGCACCGGCCTCCAATATGCCGAACGTCCGGAGCTGACTCCCACAGCCAAGGTGGCAGCCAGAACAACTCTTGCTTTTTATGAAAGCCTCTGGGAACTACTTGCATTGCCACCCAGACTTTGGGGCTGCGGGCTTTCCTGGCCAACCTATCCTCAAAAGCACCTTTTTTTCACTTTTCCCCAGCATCGGCCTCCAATATGCCGAACGTCCGGAGCTGACTCCCACAGCCAAGGTGGCAGCCAGAACAACCCTTGCTTTTTATGAACGCCTCTGGGAACTACTTGCATTGCCACCCAGACTTTGGGGCTGCGGGCTTTCCTCGCCACCCTATCCTCAAAAGCACCTTTTTTTCACTTTTTCCCAGCACCAGCCTCTAATATGCCCAACGTCCGGAGCTGACTCCCACAGCCAAGGTGGCAGCCAGAACAACCCTTGCTTTTTATGAACGCCTCTGGGAACTACTTGCATTGCCACCCAGACTTTGGGGCTGTGGGCTTTCCTGGCCAACCTATCCTCAAAAGCACCTTTTTTCACTTTTCCCCAGCACCGGCCTCCAATATGCCGAACGTCCGGAGCTGACTCCCACAGCCAAGGTGGCAGCCAGAACAACCCTTGCTTTTTATGAACGCCTCTGGGAACTACTTGCATTGCCACCCAGACTTTGGGGCTGCGGGCTTTCCTGGCCACCCTATTCTCAAAAGCACCTTTTTTTCACTTTTTCCCAGCACAGGCCTCCAATATGCCGAACGTCCGCAGCTGACTCCCACAGCCAAGGTGGCAGCCAGAACAACTCCTGCTTTTTATGAAAGCCTCTGGGAACTACTTGCATTGCCACCCAGACTTTGGGGCTGCGGGCTTTCCTGGCCACCCTATCCTCAAAAGCACCTTTTTTTCACTTTTCCCCAGCATCGGCCTCCAATATGCCGAACGTCCGGAGCTGACTCCCACAGCCAAGGTGGCAGCCAGAACAACCCTTGCTTTTTATGAACGCCTCTGGGAACTACTTGCATTGCCACCCAGACTTTGGGGCTGCGGGCTTTCCTCGCCACCCTATCCTCAAAAGCACCTTTTTTTCACTTTTTCCCAGCACCAGCCTCTAATATGCCCAACGTCCGCAGCTGACTCCCACAGCCAAGGTGGCAGCCAGAACAACCCTTGCTTTTTATGAACGCCTCTGGGAACTACTTGCATTGCCACCCAGACTTTGGGGCTGCGGGCTTTCCTGGCCACCCTATCCTCAAAAGCACCTTTTTTTCATATTTCCCAGCAGCGACCACCAATATGCCGAATGTCCTGGCCTTGTTCCCACAGCCAAGGTGGCAGCCAGAACAACCCTTGCTTTTTATGAACGCCTCTGGGAACTACTTGCATTGCCACCCAGACTTTGGGGCTGCGGGCTTTCCTGGCCACTCTATTCTCAAAAGCAGCTTTTTTTCACTTTTTCCCAGCATCAGCCTCCAATATGCCGAACGTCCGGAGCTGACTCCCACAGCCAAGGTGGCAGCCAGAACAACCCTTGCTTTTTATGAACGCCTCTGGGAACTACTTGCATTGCCACCCAGACTTTGGGGCTGCGGGCTTTCCTGGCCACTCTATCCTCAAAAGCACCTTTTTTTCACTTTTTCCCAGCACCGGCCTCCAATATGCTGAACGTCCGCAGCTGACTCCCACAGCCAAGGTGGCAGCCAGAACAACCCTTGCTTTTTATGAACACCTCTGGGAACTACTTGCATTGCCACCCAGACTTTGGGGCTGCGGGCTTTCCTGGCCACTCTATTCCCAGAAGCACCTTTTTTCACTTTTCCCCAGCACCGGCCTCCAATATGCCGAACGTCCGCAGCTGACTCCCACAGCCAAGGTGGCAGCCAGAACAACCCTTGCTTTTTATGAACGCCTCTGGGAACTACTTGCATTGCCACCCAGACTTTGGGGCTGCGGGCTTTCCTGGCCAACCTATCCTCAAAAGCACCTTTTTTTCACTTTTTCCCAGCACCGGCCTCCAATATGGCGAACGTCCGCAGCTGACTCCCACAGCCAAGGTGGCAGCCAGAACAACCCTTGCTTTTTATGAACGCCTCTGGGAACTACTTGCATTGCCACCCAGACTTTGGGGCTGCGGGCTTTCCTGGCCACTCTATCCTCAAAAGCACCTTTTTTTCACTTTTCCCCAGCACCGGCCTCCAATATGCCGAACGTCCGCAGCTGACTCCCACAGCCAAGGTGGCAGCCAGAACAACCCTTGCTTTTTATGAACGCCTCTGGGAACTACTTGCATTGCCACCCAGACTTTGGGGCTGCGGGCTTTCCTGGCCACTCTATTCCCAGAAGCACCTTTTTTCACTTTTCCCCAGCACCGGCCTCCAATATGCTGAACGTCCGCAGCTGACTCCCGCAGCCAAGGTGGCAGCCAGAACAACCCTTGCTTTTTATGAACGCCTCTGGGAACTACTTGCATTGCCACCCAGACTTTGGGGCTGCGGGCTTTCCTGGCCACCCTATCCTCAAAAGCACCTTTTTTTCACTTTTCCCCAGCATCGGCCTCCAATATGCCGAACGTCCGCAGCTGACTCCCACAGCCAAGGTGGCAGCCAGAACAACCCTTGCTTTTTATGAACGCCTCTGGGAACTACTTGCATTGCCACCCAGACTTTGGGGCTGCGGGCTTTCCTGGCCACCCTATCCTCAAAAGCACCTTTTTTTCACTTTTTCCCAGCACCGGCCTCTGATATGCCCAACGTCCGCAGCTGACTCCCACAGCCAAGGTGGCAGCCAGAACAACCCTTGCTTTTTATGAACGCCTCTGGGAACTACTTGCATTGCCACCCAGACTTTGGGGCTGCGGGCTTTCCTGGCCACTCTATTCTCAAAAGCAGCTTTTTTTCACTTTTTCCCAGCATCAGCCTCCAATATGCCGAACGTCCGGAGCTGACTCCCACAGCCAAGGTGGCAGCCAGAACAACCCTTGCTTTTTATGAACGCCTCTGGGAACTACTTGCATTGCCACCCAGACTTTGGGGCTGCGGGCTTTCCTGGACACTCTATCCTCAAAAGCACCTTTTTTTCACTTTTCCCAGCATCAGCCTCCAATATGCCCAACGTCCGGAGCTGACTCCCACAGCCAAGGTGGCAGCCAGAACAACCCTTGCTTTTTATGAACACCTCTGGGAACTACTTGCATTGCCACCCAGACTTTGGGGCTGCGGGCTTTCCTGGCCACTCTATTCCCAGAAGCACCTTTTTTCACTTTTCCCAGCACCGGCCTCCAATATGGCGAACGTCCGCAGCTGACTCCCACAGCCAAGGTGGCAGCCAGAACAACCCTTGCTTTTTATGAACGCCTCTGGGAACTACTTGCATTGCCACCCAGACTTTGGGGCTGCGGGCTTTCCTGGCCACTCTATCCTCAAAAGCACCTTTTTTTCACTTTTCCCCAGCATCAGCCTCCAATATGCCCAACGTCCGGAGCTGACTCCCACAGCCAAGGTGGCAGCCAGAACAACTCTTGCTTTTTATGAACGCCTCTGGGAACTACTTGCATTGCCACCCAGACTTTGGGGCTGCGGGCTTTCCTGGCCACTCTATTCTCAAAAGCAGCTTTTTTTCACTTTTTCCCAGCATCGGCCTCCAATATGCCGAACGTCCGCAGCTGACTCCCACAGCCAAGGTGGCAGCCAGAACAACCCTTGCTTTTTATGAACGCCTCTGGGAACTACTTGCATTGCCACCCAGACTTTGGGGCTGCGGGCTTTCCTGGCCACTCTATTCTCAAAAGCACCTTTTTTTCACTTTTTCCCAGCACAGGCCTCCAATATGGCGAACGTCCGGAGCTGACTCCCACAGCCAAGGTGGCAGCCAGAACAACCCTTGCTTTTTATGAACGCCTCTGGGAACTACTTACATTGCCACCCAGACTTTAGGGCTGCGGGCTTTCCTGGCCACTCTATTCCCAGAAGCACCTTTTTTCACTTTTCCCCAGCATCGGCCTCTAATATGCCGAACGTCCGGAGCTGACTCCCACAGCCAAGGTGGCAGCCAGAACAACCCTTGCTTTTTATGAACGCCTCTGGGAACTACTTGCATTGCCACCCAGACTTTGGGGCTGCGGGCTTTCCTGGCCACTCTATTCTCAAAAGCAGCTTTTTTTCACTTTTTCCCAGCACTCGCCTCCAATATGGCGAACGTCCGCAGCTGACTCCCACAGCCAAGGTGGCAGCCAGAACAACCCTTGCTTTTTATGAACGCCTCTGGGAACTACTTGCATTGCCACCCAGACTTTGGGGCTGCGGGCTTTCCTGGCCACTCTATCCTCAAAAGCACCTTTTTTTCACATTTCCCCAGCACCGGCCTCCAATATGCTGAACGTCCGCAGCTGACTCCCACAGCCAAGGTGGCAGCCAGAACAACCCTTGCTTTTTATGAACACCTCTGGGAACTACTTGCATTGCCACCCAGACTTTGGGGCTGCGGGCTTTCCTGGCCACTCTATTCCCAGAAGCACCTTTTTTCACTTTTCCCCAGCACCGGCCTCCAATATGCCGAACGTCCGCAGCTGACTCCCACAGCCAAGGTGGCAGCCAGAACAACCCTTGCTTTTTATGAACGCCTCTGGGAACTACTTGCATTGCCACCCAGACTTTGGGGCTGCGGGCTTTCCTGGCCACCCTATTCTCAAAAGCACCTTTTTTTCACTTTTTCCCAGCATCGGCCTCCAATATGCCGAACGTCCGCAGCTGACTCCCACAGCCAAAGTGGCAGCCAGAACAACTCTTGCTTTTTATGAAAGCCTCTGGGAACTACTTGCATTGCCACCCAGACTTTGGGGCTGCGGGCTTTCCTGGCCACTCTATCCTCAAAAGCACCTTTTTTTCACTTTTCCCCAGCATCGGCCTCCAATATGCCGAACGTCCGCAGCTGACTCCCACAGCCAAGGTGGCAGCCAGAACAACCCTTGCTTTTTATGAACGCCTCTGGGAACTACTTGCATTGCCACCCAGACTTTGGGGCTGCGGGCTTTCCTGGC
This sequence comes from Numenius arquata, assembly GCF_964106895.1. NCBI lineage: Eukaryota > Metazoa > Chordata > Aves > Charadriiformes > Scolopacidae > Numenius > Numenius arquata. The sequence continues at coordinate 29,486 of NW_027414836.1, forward strand.
CACCCTATCCTCAAAAGCACCTTTTTTTCACTTTTTCCCAGCACCAGCCTCTAATATGCCCAACGTCCGCAGCTGACTCCCACAGCCAAGGTGGCAGCCAGAACAACCCTTGCTTTTTATGAACGCCTCTGGGAACTACTTGCATTGCCACCCAGACTTTGGGGCTGCGGGCTTTCCTGGCCAACCTATCCTAAAAAGCACCTTTTTTTCACTTTTTCCCAGCACCGGCCTCCAATATGGCGAACGTCCGCAGCTGACTCCCACAGCCAAGGTGGCAGCCAGAACAACCCTTGCTTTTTATGAACGCCTCTGGGAACTACTTGCATTGCCACCCAGACTTTGGGGCTGCGGGCTTTCCTGGCCACTCTATTCTCACAAGCACCTTTTTTTCACTTTTTCCCAGCACAGGCCTCCAATATGGCGAACGTCCGGAGCTGACTCCCACAGCCAAGGTGGCAGCCAGAACAACCCTTGCTTTTTATGAACGCCTCTGGGAACTACTTGCATTACCACCCAGACTTTGGGGCTGCGGGCTTTCCTGGCCACTCTATCCTCAAAAGCACCTTTTTTTCACTTTTCCCCAGCACCGGCCTCCAATATGCCGAACGTCCGCAGCTGACTCCCACAGCCAAGGTGGCAGCCAGAACAACCCTTGCTTTTTATGAACGCCTCTGGGAACTACTTGCATTGCCACCCAGACTTTGGGGCTGCGGGCTTTCCTGGCCACTCTATTCCCAGAAGCACCTTTTTTCACTTTTCCCCAGCACCGGCCTCCAATATGCCGAACGTCCGCAGCTGACTCCCACAGCCAAGGTGGCAGCCAGAACAACCCTTGCTTTTTATGAACGCCTCTGGGAACTACTTGCATTGCCACCCAGACTTTGGGGCTGCGGGCTTTCCTGGCCACCCTATCCTCAAAAGCACCTTTTTTTCACTTTTCCCCAGCATCGGCCTCCAATATGCCGAACGTCCTGGCGTGGCTCCCACAGCCAAGGTGGCAGCCAGAACGACTCTTGCTTTTTATGAAAGCCTCTGGGAACTACTTGCATTGCCACCCAGACTTTGGGGCTGCGGGCTTTCCTGGCCAACCTATCCTCAAAAGCACCTTTTTTTCACTTTTCCCCAGCATCGGCCTCTAATATGCCCAACGTCCGGAGCTGACTCCCACAGCCAAGGTGGCAGCCAGAACAACCCTTGCTTTTTATGAACGCCTCTGGGAACTACTTGCATTGCCACCCAGACTTTGGGGCTGCGGGCTTTCCTGGCCACCCTATCCTCAAAAGCACCTTTTTTTCACTTTTTCCCAGCACCGGCCTCCAATATGGCGAACGTCCGCAGCTGACTCCCACAGCCAAGGTGGCAGCCAGAACAACCCTTGCTTTTTATGAACGCCTCTGGGAACTACTTGCATTGCCACCCAGACTTTGGGGCTGCGGGCTTTCCTGGCCACTCTATTCTCAAAAGCAGCTTTTTTTCACTTTTTCCCAGCACTCGCCTCCAATATGGCGAACGTCCGCAGCTGACTCCCACAGCCAAGGTGGCAGCCAGAACAACCCTTGCTTTTTATGAACGCCTCTGGGAACTACTTGCATTGCCACCCAGACTTTGGGGCTGCGGGCTTTCCTGGCCACTCTATCCTCAAAAGCACATTTTTTTCACTTTTTCCCAGCACCGGCCTCCAATATGCTGAACGTCCGCAGCTGACTCCCACAGCCAAGGTGGCAGCCAGAACAACCCTTGCTTTTTATGAACACCTCTGGGAACTACTTGCATTGCCACCCAGACTTTGGGGCTGCGGGCTTTCCTGGCCACTCTATTCCCAGAAGCACCTTTTTTCACTTTTCCCCAGCACCGGCCTCCAATATGCCGAACGTCCGCAGCTGACTCCCACAGCCAAGGTGGCAGCCAGAACAACCCTTGCTTTTTATGAACGCCTCTGGGAACTACTTGCATTGCCACCCAGACTTTGGGGCTGCGGGCTTTCCTGGCCACCCTATTCTCAAAAGCACCTTTTTTTCACTTTTTCCCAGCATCGGCCTCCAATATGCCGAACGTCCGCAGCTGACTCCCACAGCCAAAGTGGCAGCCAGAACAACTCTTGCTTTTTATGAAAGCCTCTGGGAACTACTTGCATTGCCACCCAGACTTTGGGGCTGCGGGCTTTCCTGGCCACTCTATCCTCAAAAGCACCTTTTTTTCACTTTTCCCCAGCATCGGCCTCCAATATGCCGAACGTCCGCAGCTGACTCCCACAGCCAAGGTGGCAGCCAGAACAACCCTTGCTTTTTATGAACGCCTCTGGGAACTACTTGCATTGCCACCCAGACTTTGGGGCTGCGGGCTTTCCTGGCCACCCTATCCTCAAAAGCACCTTTTTTTCACTTTTTCCCAGCACCAGCCTCTAATATGCCCAACGTCCGCAGCTGACTCCCACAGCCAAGGTGGCAGCCAGAACAACCCTTGCTTTTTATGAACGCCTCTGGGAACTACTTGCATTGCCACCCAGACTTTGGGGCTGCGGGCTTTCCTGGCCAACCTATCCTAAAAAGCACCTTTTTTTCACTTTTTCCCAGCACCGGCCTCCAATATGGCGAACGTCCGGAGCTGACTCCCACAGCCAAGGTGGCAGCCAGAACAACCCTTGCTTTTTATGAACGCCTCTGGGAACTACTTGCATTGCCACCCAGACTTTGGGGCTGCGGGCTTTCCTGGCCACTCTATTCTCACAAGCACCTTTTTTTCACTTTTTCCCAGCACAGGCCTCCAATATGGCGAACGTCCGGAGCTGACTCCCACAGCCAAGGTGGCAGCCAGAACAACCCTTGCTTTTTATGAACGCCTCTGGGAACTACTTGCATTACCACCCAGACTTTGGGGCTGCGGGCTTTCCTGGCCACTCTATCCTCAAAAGCACCTTTTTTTCACTTTTCCCCAGCACCGGCCTCCAATATGTTGAACGTCCGCAGCTGACTCCCACAGCCAAGGTGGCAGCCAGAACAACCCTTGCTTTTTATGAACGCCTCTGGGAACTACTTGCATTGCCACCCAGACTTTGGGGCTGCGGGCTTTCCTGGCCACTCTATTCCCAGAAGCACCTTTTTTCACTTTTCCCCAGCACCGGCCTCCAATATGCCGAACGTCCGCAGCTGACTCCCACAGCCAAGGTGGCAGCCAGAACAACCCTTGCTTTTTATGAACGCCTCTGGGAACTACTTGCATTGCCACCCAGACTTTGGGGCTGCGGGCTTTCCTGGCCACCCTATCCTCAAAAGCACCTTTTTTTCACTTTTTCCCAGCACCTGCCTCCAATATGCCGAACGTCCTGGCGTGGCTCCCACAGCCAAGGTGGCAGCCAGAACGACTCTTGCTTTTTATGAAAGCCTCTGGGAACTACTTGCATTGCCACCCAGACTTTGGGGCTGCGGGCTTTCCTGGCCAACCTATCCTCAAAAGCACCTTTTTTTCACTTTTCCCCAGCATCGGCCTCCAATATGCCGAACGTCCGGAGCTGACTCCCACAGCCAAGGTGGCAGCCAGAACAACCCTTGCTTTTTATGAACGCCTCTGGGAACTACTTGCATTGCCACCCAGACTTTGGGGCTGCGGGCTTTCCTGGCCACTCTATCCTCAAAAGCACCTTTTTTTCACTTTTCCCCAGCACCGGCCTCCAATATGCCGAACGTCCGCAGCTGACTCCCACAGCCAAGGTGGCAGCCAGAACAACCCTTGCTTTTTATGAACGCCTCTGGGAACTACTTGCATTGCCACCCAGACTTTGGGGCTGCGGGCTTTCCTGGCCACTCTATTCCCAGAAGCACCTTTTTTCACTTTTCCCCAGCACCGGCCTCCAATATGCTGAACGTCCGCAGCTGACTCCCGCAGCCAAGGTGGCAGCCAGAACAACCCTTGCTTTTTATGAACGCCTCTGGGAACTACTTGCATTGCCACCCAGACTTTGGGGCTGCGGGCTTTCCTGGCCACCCTATCCTCAAAAGCACCTTTTTTTCACTTTTCCCCAGCATCGGCCTCCAATATGCCGAACGTCCGCAGCTGACTCCCACAGCCAAGGTGGCAGCCAGAACAACCCTTGCTTTTTATGAACGCCTCTGGGAACTACTTGCATTGCCACCCAGACTTTGGGGCTGCGGGCTTTCCTGGCCACCCTATCCTCAAAAGCACCTTTTTTTCACTTTTTCCCAGCACCGGCCTCTGATATGCCCAACGTCCGCAGCTGACTCCCACAGCCAAGGTGGCAGCCAGAACAACCCTTGCTTTTTATGAACGCCTCTGGGAACTACTTGCATTGCCACCCAGACTTTGGGGCTGCGGGCTTTCCTGGCCACTCTATTCTCAAAAGCAGCTTTTTTTCACTTTTTCCCAGCATCAGCCTCCAATATGCCGAACGTCCGGAGCTGACTCCCACAGCCAAGGTGGCAGCCAGAACAACCCTTGCTTTTTATGAACGCCTCTGGGAACTACTTGCATTGCCACCCAGACTTTGGGGCTGCGGGCTTTCCTGGACACTCTATCCTCAAAAGCACCTTTTTTTCACTTTTCCCAGCATCAGCCTCCAATATGCCCAACGTCCGGAGCTGACTCCCACAGCCAAGGTGGCAGCCAGAACAACCCTTGCTTTTTATGAACACCTCTGGGAACTACTTGCATTGCCACCCAGACTTTGGGGCTGCGGGCTTTCCTGGCCACTCTATTCCCAGAAGCACCTTTTTTCACTTTTCCCAGCACCGGCCTCCAATATGGCGAACGTCCGGAGCTGACTCCCACAGCCAAGGTGGCAGCCAGAACAACCCTTGCTTTTTATGAACGCCTCTGGGAACTACTTGCATTGCCACCCAGACTTTGGGGCTGCGGGCTTTCCTGGCCACTCTATCCTCAAAAGCACCTTTTTTTCACTTTTCCCCAGCATCAGCCTCCAATATGCCCAACGTCCGGAGCTGACTCCCACAGCCAAGGTGGCAGCCAGAACAACTCTTGCTTTTTATGAACGCCTCTGGGAACTACTTGCATTGCCACCCAGACTTTGGGGCTGCGGGCTTTCCTGGCCACTCTATTCTCAAAAGCAGCTTTTTTTCACTTTTTCCCAGCATCGGCCTCCAATATGCCGAACGTCCGCAGCTGACTCCCACAGCCAAGGTGGCAGCCAGAACAACCCTTGCTTTTTATGAACGCCTCTGGGAACTACTTGCATTGCCACCCAGACTTTGGGGCTGCGGGCTTTCCTGGCCACTCTATTCTCAAAAGCACCTTTTTTTCACTTTTTCCCAGCACAGGCCTCCAATATGGCGAACGTCCGGAGCTGACTCCCACAGCCAAGGTGGCAGCCAGAACAACCCTTGCTTTTTATGAACGCCTCTGGGAACTACTTGCATTGCCACCCAGACTTTGGGGCTGCGGGCTTTCCTGGCCACTCTATTCTCAAAAGCAGCTTTTTTTCACTTTTTCCCAGCACTCGCCTCCAATATGGCGAACGTCCGCAGCTGACTCCCACAGCCAAGGTGGCAGCCAGAACAACCCTTGCTTTTTATGAACGCCTCTGGGAACTACTTGCATTGCCACCCAGACTTTGGGGCTGCGGGCTTTCCTGGCCACTCTATCCTCAAAAGCACCTTTTTTTCACATTTCCCCAGCACCGGCCTCCAATATGCTGAACGTCCGCAGCTGACTCCCACAGCCAAGGTGGCAGCCAGAACAACCCTTGCTTTTTATGAACACCTCTGGGAACTACTTGCATTGCCACCCAGACTTTGGGGCTGCGGGCTTTCCTGGCCACTCTATTCCCAGAAGCACCTTTTTTCACTTTTCCCCAGCACCGGCCTCCAATATGCCGAACGTCCGCAGCTGACTCCCACAGCCAAGGTGGCAGCCAGAACAACCCTTGCTTTTTATGAACGCCTCTGGGAACTACTTGCATTGCCACCCAGACTTTGGGGCTGCGGGCTTTCCTGGCCACCCTATTCTCAAAAGCACCTTTTTTTCACTTTTTCCCAGCATCGGCCTCCAATATGCCGAACGTCCGCAGCTGACTCCCACAGCCAAAGTGGCAGCCAGAACAACTCTTGCTTTTTATGAAAGCCTCTGGGAACTACTTGCATTGCCACCCAGACTTTGGGGCTGCGGGCTTTCCTGGCCACTCTATCCTCAAAAGCACCTTTTTTTCACTTTTCCCCAGCATCGGCCTCCAATATGCCGAACGTCCGCAGCTGACTCCCACAGCCAAGGTGGCAGCCAGAACAACCCTTGCTTTTTATGAACGCCTCTGGGAACTACTTGCATTGCCACCCAGACTTTGGGGCTGCGGGCTTTCCTGGCCACCCTATCCTCAAAAGCACCTTTTTTTCACTTTTTCCCAGCACCAGCCTCTAATATGCCCAACGTCCGCAGCTGACTCCCACAGCCAAGGTGGCAGCCAGAACAACCCTTGCTTTTTATGAACGCCTCTGGGAACTACTTGCATTGCCACCCAGACTTTGGGGCTGCGGGCTTTCCTGGCCAACCTATCCTAAAAAGCACCTTTTTTTCACTTTTTCCCAGCACCGGCCTCCAATATGGCGAACGTCCGCAGCTGACTCCCACAGCCAAGGTGGCAGCCAGAACAACCCTTGCTTTTTATGAACGCCTCTGGGAACTACTTGCATTACCACCCAGACTTTGGGGCTGCGGGCTTTCCTGGCCACTCTATCCTCAAAAGCACCTTTTTTTCACTTTTCCCCAGCACCGGCCTCCAATATGTTGAACGTCCGCAGCTGACTCCCACAGCCAAGGTGGCAGCCAGAACAACCCTTGCTTTTTATGAACGCCTCTGGGAACTACTTGCATTGCCACCCAGACTTTGGGGCTGCGGGCTTTCCTGGCCACTCTATTCCCAGAAGCACCTTTTTTCACTTTTCCCCAGCACCGGCCTCCAATATGCCGAACGTCCGCAGCTGACTCCCACAGCCAAGGTGGCAGCCAGAACAACCCTTGCTTTTTATGAACGCCTCTGGGAACTACTTGCATTGCCACCCAGACTTTGGGGCTGCGGGCTTTCCTGGCCACCCTATCCTCAAAAGCACCTTTTTTTCACTTTTCCCCAGCATCGGCCTCCAATATGCCGAACGTCCTGGCGTGGCTCCCACAGCCAAGGTGGCAGCCAGAACGACTCTTGCTTTTTATGAAAGCCTCTGGGAACTACTTGCATTGCCACCCAGACTTTGGGGCTGCGGGCTTTCCTGGCCAACCTATCCTCAAAAGCACCTTTTTTTCACTTTTCCCCAGCATCGGCCTCCAATATGCCGAACGTCCGGAGCTGACTCCCACAGCCAAGGTGGCAGCCAGAACAACCCTTGCTTTTTATGAACGCCTCTGGGAACTACTTGCATTGCCACCCAGACTTTGGGGCTGCGGGCTTTCCTGGCCACCCTATCCTCAAAAGCACCTTTTTTTCACTTTTTCCCAGCACCGGCCTCCAATATGGCGAACGTACGCAGCTGACTCCCACAGCCAAGGTGGCAGCCAGAACAACCCTTGCTTTTTATGAACGCCTCTGGGAACTACTTGCATTGCCACCCAGACTTTGGGGCTGCGGGCTTTCCTGGCCACTCTATTCTCAAAAGCAGCTTTTTTTCACTTTTTCCCAGCACTCGCCTCCAATATGGCGAACGTCCGCAGCTGACTCCCACAGCCAAGGTGGCAGCCAGAACAACCCTTGCTTTTTATGAACGCCTCTGGGAACTACTTGCATTGCCACCCAGACTTTGGGGCTGCGGGCTTTCCTGGCCACTCTATCCTCAAAAGCACCTTTTTTTCACATTTCCCCAGCACCGGCCTCCAATATGCTGAACGTCCGCAGCTGACTCCCACAGCCAAGGTGGCAGCCAGAACAACCCTTGCTTTTTATGAACACCTCTGGGAACTACTTGCATTGCCACCCAGACTTTGGGGCTGCGGGCTTTCCTGGCCACTCTATTCCCAGAAGCACCTTTTTTCACTTTTCCCCAGCACCGGCCTCCAATATGCCGAACGTCCGCAGCTGACTCCCACAGCCAAGGTGGCAGCCAGAACAACCCTTGCTTTTTATGAACGCCTCTGGGAACTACTTGCATTGCCACCCAGACTTTGGGGCTGCGGGCTTTCCTGGCCACCCTATTCTCAAAAGCACCTTTTTTTCACTTTTTCCCAGCATCGGCCTCCAATATGCCGAACGTCCGCAGCTGACTCCCACAGCCAAAGTGGCAGCCAGAACAACTCTTGCTTTTTATGAAAGCCTCTGGGAACTACTTGCATTGCCACCCAGACTTTGGGGCTGCGGGCTTTCCTGGCCACTCTATCCTCAAAAGCACCTTTTTTTCACTTTTCCCCAGCATCGGCCTCCAATATGCCGAACGTCCGCAGCTGACTCCCACAGCCAAGGTGGCAGCCAGAACAACCCTTGCTTTTTATGAACGCCTCTGGGAACTACTTGCATTGCCACCCAGACTTTGGGGCTGCGGGCTTTCCTGGCCACCCTATCCTCAAAAGCACCTTTTTTTCACTTTTTCCCAGCACCAGCCTCTAATATGCCCAACGTCCGCAGCTGACTCCCACAGCCAAGGTGGCAGCCAGAACAACCCTTGCTTTTTATGAACGCCTCTGGGAACTACTTGCATTGCCACCCAGACTTTGGGGCTGCGGGCTTTCCTGGCCAATCTATCCTAAAAAGCACCTTTTTTTCACTTTTTCCCAGCACCGGCCTCCAATATGTTGAACGTCCGCAGCTGACTCCCACAGCCAAGGTGGCAGCCAGAACAACCCTTGCTTTTTATGAACGCCTCTGGGAACTACTTGCATTGCCACCCAGACTTTGGGGCTGCGGGCTTTCCTGGCCACTCTATTCCCAGAAGCACCTTTTTTCACTTTTCCCCAGCACCGGCCTCCAATATGCCGAACGTCCGCAGCTGACTCCCACAGCCAAGGTGGCAGCCAGAACAACCCTTGCTTTTTATGAACGCCTCTGGGAACTACTTGCATTGCCACCCAGACTTTGGGGCTGCGGGCTTTCCTGGCCACCCTATCCTCAAAAGCACCTTTTTTTCACTTTTTCCCAGCACCTGCCTCCAATATGCCGAACGTCCTGGCGTGGCTCCCACAGCCAAGGTGGCAGCCAGAACGACTCTTGCTTTTTATGAAAGCCTCTGGGAACTACTTGCATTGCCACCCAGACTTTGGGGCTGCGGGCTTTCCTGGCCAACCTATCCTCAAAAGCACCTTTTTTTCACTTTTCCCCAGCATCGGCCTCCAATATGCCGAACGTCCGGAGCTGACTCCCACAGCCAAGGTGGCAGCCAGAACAACCCTTGCTTTTTATGAACGCCTCTGGGAACTACTTGCATTGCCACCCAGACTTTGGGGCTGCGGGCTTTCCTGGCCACCCTATCCTCAAAAGCACCTTTTTTTCACTTTTTCCCAGCACCGGCCTCCAATATGGCGAACGTCCGCAGCTGACTCCCACAGCCAAGGTGGCAGCCAGAACAACCCTTGCTTTTTATGAACGCCTCTGGGAACTACTTGCATTGCCACCCAGACTTTGGGGCTGCGGGCTTTCCTGGCCACCCTATCCTCAAAAGCACCTTTTTTTCACTTTTCCCCAGCATCGGCCTCCAATATGCCGAACGTCCGCAGCTGACTCCCACAGCCAAGGTGGCAGCCAGAACAACCCTTGCTTTTTATGAAAGCCTCTGGGAACTACTTGCATTGCCACCCAGACTTTGGGGCTGCGGGCTTTCCTGGCCACTCTATCCTCAAAAGCACCTTTTTTTCACTTTTCCCCAGCATCGGCCTCCAATATGCCGAACGTCCGCAGCTGACTCCCACAGCCAAGGTGGCAGCCAGAACAACCCTTGCTTTTTATGAACGCCTCTGGGAACTACTTGCATTGCCACCCAGACTTTGGGGCTGCGGGCTTTCCTGGCCACCCTATCCTCAAAAGCACCTTTTTTTCACTTTTTCCCAGCACCGGCCTCTAATACGCCCAACGTCCGCAGCTGACTCCCACAGCCAAGGTGGCAGCCAGAACAACCCTTGCTTTTTATGAACGCCTCTGGGAACTACTTGCATTGCCACCCAGACTTTGGGGCTGCGGGCTTTCCTGGCCACTCTATTCTCAAAAGCACCTTTTTTTCACTTTTTCCCAGCACAGGCCTCCAATATGCCGAACGTCCGGAGCTGACTCCCACAGCCAAGGTGGCAGCCAGAACAACCCTTGCTTTTTATGAACGCCTCTGGGAACTACTTGCATTGCCACCCAGACTTTGGGGCTGCGGGCTTTCCTGGCCACTCTATTCTCAAAAGCACCTTTTTTTCACTTTTTCCCAGCATCAGCCTCCAATATGCCGAACGTCCGGAGCTGACTCCCACAGCCAAGGTGGCAGCCAGAACAACCCTTGCTTTTTATGAACGCCTCTGGGAACTACTTGCATTGCCACCCAGACTTTGGGGCTGCGGGCTTTCCTGGCCACCCTATCCTCAAAAGCACCTTTTTTTCACTTTTCCCCAGCATCGGCCTCCAATATGCTGAACGTCCGCAGCTGACTCCCACAGCCAAGGTGGCAGCCAGAACAACCCTTGCTTTTTATGAACGCCTCTGGGAACTACTTGCATTGCCACCCAGACTTTGGGGCTGCGGGCTTTCCTGGCCAACCTATCCTAAAAAGCACCTTTTTTTCACTTTTTCCCAGCACCGGCCTCCAATATGGCGAACGTCCGCAGCTGACTCCCACAGCCAAGGTGGCAGCCAGAACAACCCTTGCTTTTTATGAACGCCTCTGGGAACTACTTGCATTGCCACCCAGACTTTGGGGCTGCGGGCTTTCCTGGCCACTCTATTCTCACAAGCACCTTTTTTTCACTTTTCCCCAGCATCGGCCTCCAATATGTTGAACGTCCGCAGCTGACTCCCACAGCCAAGGTGGCAGCCAGAACAACCCTTGCTTTTTATGAACGCCTCTGGGAACTACTTGCATTGCCACCCAGACTTTGGGGCTGCGGGCTTTCCTGGCCACTCTATTCCCAGAAGCACCTTTTTTCACTTTTCCCCAGCACCGGCCTCCAATATGCCGAACGTCCGCAGCTGACTCCCACAGCCAAGGTGGCAGCCAGAACAACCCTTGCTTTTTATGAACGCCTCTGGGAACTACTTGCATTGCCACCCAGACTTTGGGGCTGCGGGCTTTCCTGGCCACCCTATCCTCAAAAGCACCTTTTTTTCACTTTTTCCCAGCACCTGCCTCCAATATGCCGAACGTCCTGGCGTGGCTCCCACAGCCAAGGTGGCAGCCAGAACGACTCTTGCTTTTTATGAAAGCCTCTGGGAACTACTTGCATTGCCACCCAGACTTTGGGGCTGCGGGCTTTCCTGGCCAACCTATCCTCAAAAGCACCTTTTTTTCACTTTTCCCCAGCATCGGCCTCCAATATGCCGAACGTCCGCAGCTGACTCCCACAGCCAAGGTGGCAGCCAGAACAACCCTTGCTTTTTATGAACGCCTCTGGGAACTACTTGCATTGCCACCCAGACTTTGGGGCTGCGGGCTTTCCTGGCCACCCTATCCTCAAAAGCACCTTTTTTTCACTTTTTCCCAGCACCGGCCTCCAATATGGCGAACGTCCGCAGCTGACTCCCACAGCCAAGGTGGCAGCCAGAACAACCCTTGCTTTTTATGAACGCCTCTGGGAACTACTTGCATTGCCACCCAGACTTTGGGGCTGCGGGCTTTCCTGGCCACCCTATCCTCAAAAGCACCTTTTTTTCACTTTTCCCCAGCATCGGCCTCCAATATGCCGAACGTCCGCAGCTGACTCCCACAGCCAAGGTGGCAGCCAGAACAACCCTTGCTTTTTATGAAAGCCTCTGGGAACTACTTGCATTGCCACCCAGACTTTGGGGCTGCGGGCTTTCCTGGCCACTCTATCCTCAAAAGCACCTTTTTTTCACTTTTCCCCAGCATCGGCCTCCAATATGCCGAACGTCCGCAGCTGACTCCCACAGCCAAGGTGGCAGCCAGAACAACCCTTGCTTTTTATGAACGCCTCTGGGAACTACTTGCATTGCCACCCAGACTTTGGGGCTGCGGGCTTTCCTGGCCACCCTATCCTCAAAAGCACCTTTTTTTCACTTTTTCCCAGCACCGGCCTCTAATACGCCCAACGTCCGCAGCTGACTCCCACAGCCAAGGTGGCAGCCAGAACAACCCTTGCTTTTTATGAACGCCTCTGGGAACTACTTGCATTGCCACCCAGACTTTGGGGCTGCGGGCTTTCCTGGCCACTCTATTCTCAAAAGCACCTTTTTTTCACTTTTTCCCAGCACAGGCCTCCAATATGCCGAACGTCCGGAGCTGACTCCCACAGCCAAGGTGGCAGCCAGAACAACCCTTGCTTTTTATGAACGCCTCTGGGAACTACTTGCATTGCCACCCAGACTTTGGGGCTGCGGGCTTTCCTGGCCACTCTATTCTCAAAAGCACCTTTTTTTCACTTTTTCCCAGCATCAGCCTCCAATATGCCGAACGTCCGGAGCTGACTCCCACAGCCAAGGTGGCAGCCAGAACAACCCTTGCTTTTTATGAACGCCTCTGGGAACTACTTGCATTGCCACCCAGACTTTGGGGCTGCGGGCTTTCCTGGCCACTCTATCCTCAAAAGCACCTTTTTTTCACTTTTTTCCCAGCACCGGCCTCCAAAAATTCCAAACATTAGGAGCTGACTCCACAACTCAGTTGGCAGCCAGAAGACCTACTGCTTGTTTTGAACGTCTCTGGGAACTACTTGCATTGCCACCCAGACTTTGGGGCTGCGGGCTTTCCTGGCCACTCTATCCTCTATCCTCAAAAGCACCTTTTTTCACTTTGTCCCCAGCACCGGCCTCCAATATGCCGAACGTCCGGAGCTGACTCCCACAGCCAAGGCGTCAGCAAGACCAAGTCTTGCTTGTTTTCAAGGTCTCTGGGAACTACTTGCATTGCCACCCAGACTTTGGGGCTGCGGGCTTTCCTGGCCACTCTATCCTCTATCCTCAAAAGCACCTTTTTTTCACTTTTTCCCAGCACCGGCCTCCAATATGGCGAACGTCCGGAGCTGACTCCCACAGCCAAGGTGGCAGCCAGAACAACCCTTGCTTTTTATGAACGCCTCTCGGAACTACTTGCATTGCCACCCAGACTTTGGGGCTGCGGGCTTTCCTGGCCACTCTATCCTCAAAAGCACCTTTTTTTCACTTTTCCCCAGCACCGGCCTCCAATATGCCGAACGTCCTGGCCTGGCTCCCACGAACAAGGTGGCAGCCAGAACAACTCTTGCTTTTTATGAACGCCTCTGGGAACTACTTGCATTGCCACCCAGACTTTGGGGCTGCGGGCTTTCCTGGCCACTCTATCCTCTATCTTCAAAAGCACCTTTTTTTCACTTTTTCCCAGCACCGGCCTCCAATATGGCGAACGTCCGGAGCTGACTCCCACAGCCAAGGCGTCAGCAAGACCAAGTCTTGCTTGTTTTCAAGGTCTCTGGGAACTACTTGCATTGCCACCCAGACTTTGGGGCTGCGGGCTTTCCTGGCCACTCTATCCTCAAAATCACGTTTTTTCTTAACCTTTTTCCAGCACCGGCCCATAAAAATTCCAAACGTCCTGAACTGACTCCACAGCCCAGATGACAGCCAGAACACCTACTGCTTGTTTTCAAGGTCTCTGGGAACTACTTGCATTGCCACCCAGACTTTGGGGCTGCGGGCTTTCCTGGCCACTCTATCCTCAAAAGCACGTTTTTTCTTAACCTTTTTCCAGCACCGGCCCATAAAAATTCCAAACGTCCTGAACTGACTCCACAGGCCAGGTGGCAGCCAGAACACCTACTGCTTGTTTTCAAGGTCTCTGGGAACTACTTGCATTGCCACCCAGACTTTGGGGCTGCGGGCTTTCCTGGCCACTCTATCCTCAAAAGCACCTTTTTTTCACTTTTTCCCAGCACCGGCCTCCAATATGCCGAACGTCCGGAGCTGACTCCCACGACCAAGGTGGCAGCCAGAACAACCCTTGCTTTTTATGAACGCCTCTGGGAACTACTTGCATTGCCACCCAGACTTTGGGGCTGCGGGCTTTCCTGGCAAATCTGGCTTAAAAGCACCTTTTTTTCATTTTCCCAGCACCGGCCTCCAATATGGCGAACGTCCGGAGCTGACTCCCACAGCCAAGGTGGCAGCCAGAACAACCCTTGCTTTTTATGAACGCCTCTGGGAACTACTTGCATTGCCACCCAGACTTTGGGGCTGCGGGCTTTCCTGGCCACTCTATCCTCAAAAGAACCTTTTTTCACTTTCCCCAGCACCGGCCTCCAATATGCCGAACGTCCTGGCCTGGCTCCCACGAACAAGGTGGCAGCCAGAACAACTCTTGCTTTTTATGAACGCCTCTGGGAACTACTTGCATTGCCACCCAGACTTTGGGGCTGCGGGCTTTCATGGCCACTCTATCCTCAAAAGCACCTTTTTTTCACTTTTTTCCCAGCACCGGCCTCCAAAAATTCCAAACATTAGGAGCTGACTCCACAACTCAGGTGGCAGCCAGAAGACCTACTGCTTGTTTTGAACGTCTCTGGGAACTACTTGCATTGCCACCCAGACTTTGGGGCTGCGGGCTTTCCTGGCCACTCTATCCTCAAAAGCACCTTTTTTTCACTTTTTTCCCAGCACCGGCCTCCAAAAATTCCAAACATTAGGAGCTGACTCCACAACTCAGGTGGCAGCCAGAAGACCTACTGCTTGTTTTGAACGTCTCTGGGAACTACTTGCATTGCCACCCAGACTTTGGGGCTGCGGCTTTCCTGGCCACTCTATCCTCTATCCTCAAAAGCACCTTTTTTCACTTTGTCCCCAGCACCGGCCTCCAATATGCCGAACGTCCGGAGCTGACTCCCACAGCCAAGGCGTCAGCAAGACCAAGTCTTGCTTGTTTTCAAGGTCTCTGGGAACTACTTGCATTGCCACCCAGACTTTGGGGCTGCGGGCTTTCCTGGCCACTCTATCCTCTATCCTCAAAAGCACCTTTTTTTCACTTTTTCCCACCACCGGCCTCCAATATGCCGACTGTCCGGAGCTGACTCCCACGACCAAGGTGGCAGCCAGAACAACTCTTGCTTTTTATGAACGCCTCTGGGAACTACTTGCATTGCCACCCAGACTTTGGGGCTGCGGGCTTTCCTGGCAAATCTGGCTTAAAAGCACCTTTTTTTCATTTTCCCAGCACCGGCCTCCAATATGGCGAACGTCCGGAGCTGACTCCCACAGCCAAGGTGGCAGCCAGAACAACCCTTGCTTTTTATGAACGCCTCTCGGAACTACTTGCATTGCCACCCAGACTTTGGGGCTGCGGGCTTTCCTGGCCACTCTATCCTCAAAAGCACCTTTTTTTCACTTTTCCCCAGCACCGGCCTCCAATATGCCGAACGTCCTGGCCTGGCTCCCACGAACAAGGTGGCAGCCAGAACAACTCTTGCTTTTTATGAACGCCTCTGGGAACTACTTGCATTGCCACCCAGACTTTGGGCTGCGGGCTTTCCTGGCCACTCTATCCTCTATCTTCAAAAGCACCTTTTTTCACTTTTCCCCAGCACCGGCCTCCAATATGGCGAACGTCCGGAGCTGACTCCCACAGCCAAGGCGTCAGCAAGACCAAGTCTTGCTTGTTTTCAAGGTCTCTGGGAACTACTTGCATTGCCACCCAGACTTTGGGGCTGCGGGCTTTCCTGGCCACTCTATCCTCAAAATCACGTTTTTTCTTAACCTTTTTCCAGCACCGGCCCATAAAAATTCCAAAACGTCCTGAACTGACTCCACAGCCAGATGGCAGCCAGAACACCTACTGCTTGTTTTCAAGGTCTCTGGGAACTACTTGCATTGCCACCGAGACTTGGGGCTGTGGGCTTTCCTGGCCACTCTATCCTCAAAAGCACCTTTTTTTCACTTTTTCCCAGCACCGGCCTCCAATATGCCGAATGTCCGGAGCTGACTCCCACGACCAAGGTGGCAGCCAGAACAACTCTTGCTTTTTATGAACGCCTCTGGGAACTACTTGCATTGCCACCCAGACTTTGGGGCTGCGGGCTTTCCTGGCAAATCTGGCTTAAAAGCACCTTTTTTTCATTTTCCCAGCACCGGCCTCCAATATGGCGAACGTCCGGAGCTGACTCCCACAGCCAAGGTGGCAGCCAGAACAACCCTTGCTTTTTATGAACGCCTCTGGGAACTACTTGCATTGCCACCCAGACTTTGGGGCTGCGGGCTTTCCTGGCCACCCTATCCTCAAAAGCACCTTTTTTTCACTTTTCCCCAGCACCGGCCTCCAATATGCCGAACGTCCTGGCCTGGCTCCCACGAACAAGGTGGCAGCCAGAACAACTCTTGCTTTTTATGAACGCCTCTGGGAACTACTTGCATTGCCACCCAGACTTTGGGGCTGCGGGCTTTCCTGGCAAATCTGGCTTAAAAGCACCTTTTTTTCATTTTCCCAGCACCGGCCTCCAATATGGCGAACGTCCGGAGCTGACTCCCACAGCCAAGGTGGCAGCCAGAACAACCCTTGCTTTTTATGAACGCCTCTGGGAACTACTTGCATTGCCACCCAGACTTTGGGGCTGCGGGCTTTCCTGGCCACTCTATCCTCAAAAGCACATTTTTTTCACTTTTTCCCCAGCACCGGCCTCCAATATGCCGAACGTCCTGGCCTGGCTCCCACGAACAAGGTGGCAGCCAGAACAACTCTTGCTTTTTATGAACGCCTCTGGGAACTACTTGCATTGCCACCCAGACTTTGGGGCTGCGGGCTTTCCTGGCCACTCTATCCTCAAAAGCACCTTTTTTTCACTTTTTTCCCAGCACCGGCCTCCAAAAATTCCAAACATTAGGAGCTGACTCCACAACTCAGGTGGCAGCCAGAAGACCTACTGCTTGTTTTGAACGTCTCTGGGAACTACTTGCATTGCCACCCAGACTTTGGGGCTGCGGGCTTTCCTGGCCACTCTATCCTCAAAAGCACCTTTTTTTCACTTTTTTCCCAGCACCGGCCTCCAAAAATTCCAAACATTAGGAGCTGACTCCACAACTCAGGTGGCAGCCAGAACAACTCTTGCTTTTTATGAACGCCTCTGGGAACTACTTGCATTGCCACCCAGACTTTGGGGCTGCGGGCTTTCCTGGCCACTCTATCCTCAAAAGCACCTTTTTTTCACTTTTTTCCCAGCACCGGCCTCCAGAAATTCCAAAACATTAGGAGCTGACTCCACAATTCAGGTGGCAGTCAGAAGACCTACTGCTTGTTTTGAACGTCTCTGGGAACTACTTGCATTGCCACCCAGACTTTGGGCTGCGGGCTTTCCTGGCCACTCTATCCTCAAAAGCACCTTTTTTTCACTTTTCCCCAGCACCGGCCTCCAATATGCCGAACGTCCTGGCCTGGCTCCCACGAACAAGGTGGCAGCCAGAACAACTCTTGCTTTTTATGAACGCCTCTGGGAACTACTTGCATTGCCACCCAGACTTTGGGGCTGCGGGCTTTCCTGGCCACTCTATCCTCTATCTTCAAAAGCACCTTTTTTTCACTTTTTCCCAGCACCGGCCTCCAATATGGCGAACGTCCGGAGCTGACTCCCACAGCCAAGGCGTCAGCAAGACCAAGTCTTGCTTGTTTTCAAGGTCTCTGGGAACTACTTGCATTGCCACCCAGACTTTGGGGCTGCGGGCTTTCCTGGCCACTCTATCCTCAAAATCACGTTTTTTCTTAACCTTTTTCCAGCACCGGCCCATAAAAATTCCAAACGTCCTGAACTGACTCCACAGCCCAGATGACAGCCAGAACACCTACTGCTTGTTTTCAAGGTCTCTGGGAACTACTTGCATTGCCACCCAGACTTTGGGGCTGCGGGCTTTCCTGGCCACTCTATCCTCAAAAGCACGTTTTTTCTTAACCTTTTTCCAGCACCGGCCCATAAAAATTCCAAACGTCCTGAACTGACTCCACAGGCCAGGTGGCAGCCAGAACACCTACTGCTTGTTTTCAAGGTCTCTGGGAACTACTTGCATTGCCACCCAGACTTTGGGGCTGCGGGCTTTCCTGGCCACTCTATCCTCAAAAGCACCTTTTTTTCACTTTTTCCCAGCACCGGCCTCCAATATGCCGAACGTCCGGAGCTGACTCCCACGACCAAGGTGGCAGCCAGAACAACCCTTGCTTTTTATGAACGCCTCTGGGAACTACTTGCATTGCCACCCAGACTTTGGGGCTGCGGGCTTTCCTGGCAAATCTGGCTTAAAAGCACCTTTTTTTCATTTTCCCAGCACCGGCCTCCAATATGGCGAACGTCCGGAGCTGACTCCCACAGCCAAGGTGGCAGCCAGAACAACCCTTGCTTTTTATGAACGCCTCTGGGAACTACTTGCATTGCCACCCAGACTTTGGGGCTGCGGGCTTTCCTGGCCACTCTATCCTCAAAAGAACCTTTTTTTCACTTTTCCCCAGCACCGGCCTCCAATATGCCGAACGTCCTGGCCTGGCTCCCACGAACAAGGTGGCAGCCAGAACAACTCTTGCTTTTTATGAACGCCTCTGGGAACTACTTGCATTGCCACCCAGACTTTGGGGCTGCGGGCTTTCCTGGCCACTCTATCCTCAAAAGCACCTTTTTTTCACTTTTTTCCCAGCACCGGCCTCCAAAAATTCCAAACATTAGGAGCTGACTCCACAACTCAGGTGGCAGCCAGAAGACCTACTGCTTGTTTTGAACGTCTCTGGGAACTACTTGCATTGCCACCCAGACTTTGGGGCTGCGGGCTTTCCTGGCCACTCTATCCTCAAAAGCACCTTTTTTTCACTTTTTTCCCAGCACCGGCCTCCAAAAATTCCAAACATTAGGAGCTGACTCCACAACTCAGGTGGCAGCCAGAAGACCTACTGCTTGTTTTGAACGTCTCTGGGAAACTACTTGCATTGCCACCCAGACTTTGGGGCTGCGGGCTTTCCTGGCCACTCTATCCTCTATCCTCAAAAGCACCTTTTTTCACTTTGTCCCCAGCACCGGCCTCCAATATGCCGAACGTCCGGAGCTGACTCCCACAGCCAAGGCGTCAGCAAGACCAGTCTTGCTTGTTTTCAAGGTCTCTGGAACTACTTGCATTGCCACCCAGACTTTGGGGCTGCGGGCTTTCCTGGCCACTCTATCCTCTATCCTCAAAAGCACCTTTTTTTTCACTTTTTCCCACCACCGGCCTCCAATATGCCGACTGTCCGGAGCTGACTCCCACG
>NW_027414837.1:0-62121 GCF_964106895.1 Numenius arquata
CGTAGATTTCCGTAGGGACCTGTAGGGGTTATGTAAGTGCCCGCAGGGGTTGGTAGGAGCTTGTAGGGTGCCATATGTTTCCAGAGGGTTGTGTAGGGTTCCGTAGGGGCCTGTGGTGTTCCCTAGGGGCCTGTAGAGTCTCGTACAGTTCCGTAGGGTCCTGTAGGTTTCCATAAGCGCCCGCAGAGGTCTGAAGGGGGCCCATACTGTTCCGTAAGGATCCATAGGGTTCCGTAGAGCTTCGTAGGTTCCCTAGAGGCCTGTGGAGTACCGCAGGAGCCAGTAGTGTTCCGTAGGGTCCTCTAGGGTTGAGTAAGTGCCCGCAGGAGTCTGTAGGAATCCGTGGGGATTCTGTAAGGTTCTGGAGGGTTCTGCAGGGTTCTGTAGGGGCCCGTAGAGTTCCGTAGTGGCTGGTAAAGTTCCGTAGGGCCCTGTGGGGTTCTGTATGGACCTGTAGGGTTCCGTAGGGGCCTGCAGGGTTCCGTAAGTGCCCGCAGGTGTCTGTAGGGTTCCGTAGGGGTCTGTAGGGTTCCGTAGGCACCTGCAGTGTTCTGTAGGAGCCCATAGGGTTTTAGTGAGGTTCCGTTGTGTTGCTAAGGGTCTTGTAGAGTGCTGTCGGGTCCTGGAGTATTCTGTAGGGTTCCAGAGGGCCTTGTAGGGTTCCGTCGAAATCTGAAGGGTTCCCTAGGGGCCCGTAGAGTCCCATAGATTTCCGTAGGGGCCTGTAGGGTTGTGTAAGTGCTCGCAGGGGTTGGTAGGAGCTTGTAGGGTTCCATAAGTTTCCAGAGGGTTGTGTAGGGTTCCGTAAGGGGCCTGTGGTGTTCCCTAAGGGCCTGTAGAGTCTCGTACGGTTCCGTAGGGGCCTGTGGTGTTCCCTAAGGGCCTTGTAGAGTCTCGTACAGTTCCGTAGGGTCCTGTAGGTTTCCATAAGTGCCCGCAGAGGTCTGAAGGGGCCCGTACTGTTCCGTAAGGATCCATAGGGTTCCGTAGAGCTTCGTAGGTTCCCTAGAGGCCTCTGGAGTACCGCAGGAGCCAGTAGTGTTCCGTAGGGTCCTCTAGGGTTGAGTAAGTGCCCGCAGGAGTCTGTAGGAATCCGTGGGATTCTGTAAGGTTCTGGAGGGTTCTGCAGGGTTCTGTAGGGGCCCCTAGAGTTCCGTAGTGGCTGGTAAAGTTCCCTAGGGCCCTGTACCGTTCCGTAACTGCCTGCAATGGTCTTTAGGCTTCCGTAAGGGCTGGTAGGGTTCCATAAAGTTCCGTGGGTTCCTGCAGAGTTCTGCAAGTGCCCGCAAGGGCCAGTAGGGGCCCACAGTGTTTCTGCCAGGTTCCGTAGAGTTCCGTAGGGGCCATATTTTTCTGTAGTGGCTGGTAGTATTCTGTAGGGGTCTGTAGGTTTCCGTAGGCACCTACAGTGTTCTGTAGGAGCCCATAGGGTTTTAGTGAGGTTCCGTTGTGTTGCTAAGGGTCTTGTAGAGTGCTGTCGGGTCCTGGAGTATTCTGTAGGGTTCCAGAGGGGCTGGTAGGGTTCCGTCGAAATCTGAAGGGTTCCCTAGGGGCCCGTTAGAGTCCCGTAGATTTCCGTAGGGACCTGTAGGGTTATGAAAGTGCTCGCAGGGGTTGGTAGGAGCTTGTAGGGTGCCATATGTTTCCGGAGGGTTCTGTAGGGTTCCGTAGGGGCCTGTGGTGTTCCCTAAGGGCCTGTAGAGTCTCGTACGGTTCCGTAGGGGCCTGTGGTGTTCCCTAGGGGCCTGTAGAGTCTCGTACAGTTCCGTAGGGTCCTGTAGGTTTCCATAAGCGCCCGCAGAGGTCTGAAGGGGCCCGTACTGTTCCGTAAGGATCCATAGGGCTCCGTAGAGCTTCGTAGGTTCCCTAGAGGCCTGTGGAGTACCGCAGGAGCCAGTAGTGTTCTGTAGGGGCCCGTAGGGTTCCTTCCATAGGAGCTGGCAGTGTTCCGTAGGGTCCTCTAGGGTTGAGTAAGTGCCCGCAGGAGTCTGTAGGAATCCGTGGGATTCTGTAAGGTTCTGGAGGGTTCTGCAGGGTTCCGTAGGGGGCCCCTAGAGTTCCGTAGTGGCTGGTAAAGTTCCCTAGGGCCCTGTACCGTTCCGTAACTGCCTGCAATGGTCTTTAGGCTTCCGTAGGGGCTGGTAGGGTTCCATAAAGTTCCGTGGGTTCCTGCAGAGTTCTGCAAGTGCCCGCAAGGGCCTGTAGGGGCCCACAGTGTTTCTGCCAGGTTCCGTAGAGTTCCAGAGGGGCCATATTTTTCTGTAGTGGTGGTAGTATTCTGTAGGGGTCTGTAGGGTTCCGTAGGCGCCTGCAGTGTTCTGTAGGAGCCCATAGGGTTTTAGTGAGGTTCCGTTGTGTTGCTAAGGGTCTTGTAGAGTGCTGTCGGGTCCTGGAGTATTCTGTAGGGTTCCAGAGGGCCTCATAGGGTTCCATCGAAATCTATAGGGTTCCCTAGGGGCCCATAGAGTCCCGTAAATTTCCGTAGGGACCTGTAGGGTTGTTTAAGTGCCCGCAGAAGTCTGTAGGAGTCTGTGGGATTCTGTAAGGTTCCGGAGGGTTCTGCAGGGTTCCGTAGGGACCCGTAGAGTTCCGTAGTGGCTGGTAAAGTTCCTAGGGCCCTGTGGGGTTCTGTATGGACCTGTAGGGTTCCGTAGGGGCCTGCAGGGTTCCGTAAGTGCCCGCAGGTGTCTGTAGGGTTCCGTAGGGGTCTGTAGGGTTCCGTAGGCACCTGCAGTGTTCTGTAGGAGCCCATAGGGTTTTAGTGAGGTTCCGTTGTGTTGCTAAGGGTCTTGTAGAGTGCTGTCGGGTCCTGGAGTATTCTGTAGGGTTCCAGAGGGGCTCGTAGGGTTCCGTCGAAATCTGTAGGGTTCCCTAGGGGCCCGTAGAGTCCCGTAGATTTCCGTAGGGACCTGTAGGGTTATGAAAGTGCTCGCAGGGGTTGGTAGGAGCTTGTAGGGTGCCATATGTTTCCGGAGGGTTGTGTAGGGTTCCGTAGGGGCCTGTGGTGTTCCCTAGGGGCCTGTAGAGTCTCGTACAGTTCCGTAGGGTCCTGTAGGTTTGCATAAGTGCCCGCAGAGGTCTGAAGGGGCCCGTACTGTTCCGTAAGGATCCATAGGGTTCCGTAGAGCTTCGTAGGTTCCCTAGAGGCCTGTGGAGTACCGCAGGAGCCAGTAGTGTTCCGTAGGGTCCTCTAGGGTTGAGTAAGTGCCCGCAGGAGTCTGTAGGAATCCGTGGGATTCTGTAAGGTTCTGGAGGGTTCTGCAGGGTTCCGTAGGGGCCCCTAGAGTTCTGTAGTGGCTGGTAAAGTTCCCTAGGGCCCTGTACCGTTCCGTAACTGCCTTCTAGGCTTCGTAAGGGCTGTAGGGTTCCATAAGTTCCGTGGGTTCAGAGTTCTGCAAGTGCCCGCAAGGGCCTGTAGGGCATCAAAGTTCCGTGGGTTCCTGCAGAGTTCTGCAAGTTCCCGCAAGGTCCTGTAGGGCCCATAGTGTTTCTGCAGGGTCCGTAGTAGTTCCTGTAGGGGCCATATTTTTCTGTAGGGCTGGTAGTATTCTGTAGGAGTCCAGTAGGGTTTCCGTAGGCGCCGCAGTGTTCTAGGAGCCATAAGGGTCTTTAGTGAGGTCTAGGAGGTCGTTGTGTTGCTCAAGGGTCTTGTAGAGGCTGTCGGTTCCAGAGTGCTCAGGTCAGAGTTAGGGTTCCATCGAAATCTAGCACTAGGCGATAATCCCTATTTTCTCCTAGTAAGTAGTCCCGTAAATTTCCGTAGGGACCTGTAGGGGTTGTTTAAGTGCCCGCAGAAGTCTGTAGGAGTCTGTGGGATCTGGTAAGGTTTCCGGAGGGTTCTGCAGGTTCCGTAGGGACCCGTAGAGTTCCGTAGTGGCTGGTAAAGTTCCCTAGGGCCCTGTGGGGTTCTGTATGGACCTGTAGGGTTCCGTAGGGGCCTGCAGGGTTCCGTAAGTGCCCGCAGGTGTCTGTAGGGTTCCGTAGGGGTCCTAGGTTAGGGTTCCGTAGGCACCTGCAGTGTTTCTGTAGGAGCCCATTAGGGTTTTAGTGAGGTTCCGTTGTGTTGCTAAGGGTTGCTAAGGTCTTGTAGAGTGCTGTCGGGTCTGGAGTAGGTTCCAGAGGGCTCGTAGGTTCCGTTCGAATCTGTAGGGTTCTGCGTAGAGTCCGTCCCGTAGATTTCCGTAGGGACCTGTAGGGTTCTTGAAAGTGCTCGCAGGGTTGGTAGGAAGCCTTGTAGGGCTTAGTGCCATATGTTTCCGGAGGGTTGTGTAGGGTTCCGTAGGGGCCTGTGGTGTTCCCTAGGGCCTGTAGGTCCGTAGCAGTCTTCCGTAGGGTTCCTGTAGGGTGCCTGTAGAGTCTCTACAAGTTCGTGAGGATGGGGCCCGTACTGTTCCGTAAGGATCCATAGGTTCCGTAGAGCTTCGTAGGTTCCCCTAGAGGGCCCTGTGGAGTACCGCAGGAGCCAGTAGTGTTCCGTAGGGTCCTCTAGGGTTGAGTAAGTGCCCGCAGGAGTCTGTAGGAATCCGTGGGATTCTGTAAGGTTCTGGAGGGTTCTGCAGGGTTCCGTAGGGGCCCCTAGAGTTCTGTAGTGGCTGGTAAAGTTCCCTAGGGCCCTGTACCGTTCCGTAACTGCCTGCAATGGTCTTTAGGCTTCCGTAAGGGCTGGTAGGGTTCCATAAAGTTCCGTGGGTTCCTGCAGAGTTCTGCAAGTGCCCGCAAGGGCCAGTAGGGGCCCACAGTGTTTCTGCCAGGTTCCGTAGAGTTCCGTAGGGGCCATATTTTTCTGTAGTGGCTGGTAGTATTCTGTAGGGGTCTGTAGGTTTCCGTAGGCACCTACAGTGTTCTGTAGGAGCCCATAGGGTTTTAGTGAGGTTCCGTTGTGTTGCTAAGGGTCTTGTAGAGTGCTGTCGGGTCCTGGAGTATTCTGTAGGGTTCCAGAGGGGCTCGTAGGGTTCCGTCGAAATCTGTAGGGGTTCCCTAGGGGCCCGTAGAGTCCCGTAGATTTCCGTAGGGACCTGTAGGGTTATGTAAGTGCCCGCAGGGGTTGGTAGGAGCTTGTAGGGTGCCATATGTTTCCGGAGGGTTGTGTAGGGTTCCGTAGGGGCCTGTAGTGTTCCCTAGGGGCCTGTAGAGTCTCGTACAGTTCCATAGGGTCCTGTAGGTTTCCATAAGCGCCCGCAGAGGTCTGAAGGGGCCCATACTGTTCCGTAAGGATCCATAGGGTTCCGTAGAGCTTCGTAGGTTCCCTAGAGGCCTGTGAGTACCGCAGGAGCCAGTAGTGTTCCGTAGGGTCCTCTAGGGTTGAGTAAGTGCCCGCAGGAGTCTGTAGGAATCCGTGGGATTCTGTAGGTTCTGGAGGTTTCTGCTGGTTCTGTAGGGGCCCGTAGAGTTCCGTAGTGGCTGGTAAAGTTCCGTAGGGCCCTGTGGGTTCTGTATGGACCTGTAGGGTTCCATAGGGGCCTGCAGTGTTCTGTAAGTGCCCGTAGGTGTCTGTACGGGTCTGTAGGGTTCTGTAGGCACCTACAGTGTTCTGTAGGAGCCCATAGGGTTTTAGTGAGGTTCCGTTGTGTTGCTATAAGGGTCTTGTAGAGTGCTGTCGGGTCCTGGAGTATTCTGTAGGGTTCCCGAGGGGCCCATAGAGTCCCATAGATTTCCGTAGGGGCCTGTAGGGTTGTGTAAGTGCTCGCAGGTGTTGGTAGGAGCTTGTAGGGTTCCATAAGTTTCCAGAGGGTTGTGTAGGGTTCCGTAGGGGCCTGTGGTGTTCCCTAAGGGCCTGTAGAGTCTCGTACAGTTCCGTAGGGGCCTGTGGTGTTCCCTAGGGGCCTGTAGAGTCTCGTACAGTTCCGTAGGGTCCTGTAGGTTTCCATAAGCGCCCGCAGAGGTCTGAAGGGGCCCATACTGCTCCGTAAGGATCCATAGGGTTCCGTAGAGCTTCGTAGGTTCCCTAGAGGCCTGTGGAGTACCGCAGGAGCCAGTAGTGTTCCGTAGGGTCCTCTAGGGTTGAGTAAGTGCCCGCAGGAGTCTGTAGGAATCCGTGGGATTCTGTAAGGTTCTGGAGGGTTCTGCAGGGTTCCGTAGGGGCCCCTAGAGTTCCGTAGTGGCTGGTAAAGTTCCCTAGGGCCCTGTACCGTTCCGTAACTGCCTGCAATGGTCTTTAGGCTTCCGTAAGGGCTGGTAGGGTTCCATAAAGATCCGTGGGTTCCTGCAGAGTTCTGCAAGTGCCCGCAAGGGCCAGTAGGGGCCCACAGTGTTTCTGCAGGTTCCGTAGAGTTCCGTAGGGGCCATATTTTTCTGTAGTGGCTGGTAGTATTCTGTAGGGGTCTGTAGGTTTCCGTAGGCACCTACAGTGTTCTGTAGGAGCCCATAGGGTTTTAGTGAGGTTCCGTTGTGTTGCTAAGGGTCTTGTAGAGTGCTGTCGGGTCCTGGAGTATTCTGTAGGGTTCCAGAGGGGCTCGTAGGGTTCCGTCGAAATCTGAAGGGTTCCCCTAGGGGCCCGTAGAGTCCCGTAGATTTCCGTAGGGACCTGTAGGGGTTATGTAAGTGCCCGCAGGGGTTGTAGGAGCTTGTAGGGTGCCATATGTTTCCAGAGGGTTGTGTGAGGGTTCCGTAGGGGCCTGTGGTGTTCCCTAGGGGCCTGTAGAGTCTCGTACAGTTCCGTAGGGTCCTGTAGGTTTCCATAAGCGCCCGCAGAGGTCTGAAGGGGCCCATACTGTTCCGTAAGGATCCATAGGGTTCCGTAGAGCTTCGTAGGTTCCCTAGAGGCCTCTGGAGTACCGCAGGAGCCAGTAGTGTTCCGTAGGGTCCTCTAGGGTTGAGTAAGTGCCCGCAGGAGTCTGTAGGAATCCGTGGGATTCTGTAAGAGTTCTGGAGGTTCTGCAGGGTTCTGTAGGGGCCCGTAGAGTTCCGTAGTGGCTGGTAAAGTTCCGTAGGGCCCTGTGGGGTTCTGTATGGACCTGTAGGGTTCCGTAGGGCCTGCAGGGTTCCGTAAGTGCCCGCAGGTGTCTGTAGGGTTCCGTAGGGGTCTGTAGGGTTCCGTAGGCACCTGCAGTGTTCTGTAGGAGCCCATAGGGTTTTAGTGAGGTTCCGTTGTGTTGGCTAAGGGTCTTGTAGAGTGCTGTCGGGTCCCTGGAGTATTCTGTAGGGTTCCAGAGGCCTCGTAGGGTTCCGTCGAAATCTGAAGGGTTCCCTAGGGGCCCGTAGAGTCCCGTAGATTTCCGTAGGGACCTGTAGGGTTATGAAAGTGCTCGCAGGGCTTGGTAGGAGCTTGTAGGGTGCCATATGTTTCCGGAGGGTTGTGTAGGGTTCCGTAGGGGCCTGTTGGTGTTCCCTAGGGGCCTGTAGAGTCTCGTATAGTTTCGGTAGGGTCCTGTAGGTTTCCATAAGCACCCGCAGAGGTCTGAAGGGGCCCATACTGTTCCGTAAGGATCCATAGGGTTCCGTAGAGCTTCGTAGGTTCCCTAGAGGCCTCTGATTACCGCAGGAGCCAGTAGTGTTCCGTAGGGTCCTCTAGGGTTGAGTAAGTGCCCGCAGGAAGTCTGTAGGAATCCGTGGGATTCTGTAAGGTTCTGGAGGGTTCTGCAGGGTTCTGTAGGGGCCCGTAGAGTTCCGTAGTGGCTGGTAAAGTTCCGTAGGGGCCCTGTGGGGTTCTGTATGGACTGTAGGGTTCCATAGGGGCCTGCAGTGTTCTGTAAGTGCCCGTAGGTGTCTGTACGGGTCTGTAGGGTTCTGTAGGCACCTACAGTGTTCTGTAGGAGCCCATAGGGTTTTAGTGAGGTCTTGTAGAGTGCTGTCGGGTCCTGGAGTATTCTGTAGGGTTCCAGAGGGCCTTGTAGGGGTTCCGTCGAAATCTGAAGGTTCCCTAGGGGCCCGTAGAGTCCCATAGATTTCCGTAGGGGCCTGTAGGGTTGTGTAAGTGCTCGCAGGGGTTGGTAGGAGCTTGTAGGGTTCCATAAGTTTCCAGAGGTTGTGTAGGGTTCCGTAGGGGCCTGTGGTGTTCCCTAAGGGCCTGTAGAGTCTCGTACGGTTCCGTAGGGGCCTGTGGTGGTTCCCTAAGGGCCTGTAGAGTCTCGTACAGTTCCGTAGGGTCCTGTAGGTTTCCATAAGTGCCCGCAGAGGTCTGAAGGGGCCCGTACTGTTCCGTAAGGATCCATAGGGTTCCGTAGAGCTTCGTAGGTTCCCTAGAGGCCTCTGGAGTACCGCAGGAGCCAGTAGTGTTCCGTAGGGTCCTCTAGGGTTGAGTAAGTGCCCGCAGGAGTCTGTAGGAATCCGTGGGATTCTGTAAGGTTCTGGAGGGTTCTGCAGGGTTCTGTAGGGGCCCCTAGAGTTCCGTAGTGGCTGGTAAAGTTCCTAGGGCCCTGTACCGTTCCGTAACTGCCTGCAATGTCTTTAGGCTTCCGTAAGGGCTGGTAGGGTTCCATAAAGTTCCGTGGGTTCCTGCAGAGTTCTGCAAGTGCCCGCAAGGGCCAGTAGGGGCCCACAGTGTTTCTGCAGGTTCCGTAGAGTTCCGTAGGGGCCATATTTTTCTGTAGTAGTGGCTGGTAGTATTCTGTAGGGGTCTGTAGGTTTCCGTAGGCACCTACAGTGTTCTGTAGGAGCCCATAGGGTTTTAGTGAGGTTCCGTTGTGTTGCTAAGGGTCTTGTAGAGTGCTGTCGGGTCCTGGAGTATTCTGTAGGGTTCCAGAGGGGCTGGTAGGGTTCCGTCGAAATCTGAAGGGTTCCCTAGGGGCCCGTAGAGTCCCGTAGATTTCCGTAGGGACCTGTAGGGTTATGAAAGTGCTCGCAGGGGTTGGTAGGAGCTTGTAGGGTGCCATATGTTTCCGGAGGGTTCTGTAGGGTTCCGTAGGGGCCTGTGGTGTTCCCTAAGGGCCTGTAGAGTCTCGTACGGTTCCGTAGGGGCCTGTGGTGTTCCCTAGGGGCCTGTAGAGTCTCGTACAGTTCCGTAGGGTCCTGTAGGTTTCCATAAGCGCCCGCAGAGGTCTGAAGGGGCCCGTACTGTTCCGTAAGGATCCATAGGGCTCCGTAGAGCTTCGTAGGTTCCCTAGAGGCCTGTGGAGTACCGCAGGAGCCAGTAGTGTTCTGTAGGGGCCCGTAGGGTTCCTTCCATAGGAGCTGGCAGTGTTCCGTAGGGTCCTCTAGGGTTGAGTAAGTGCCCGCAGGAGTCTGTAGGAATCCGTGGGATTCTGTAAGGTTCCGGAGGGTTCTGCAGGGTTCCGTAGGGGCCCCTAGAGTTCCGTAGTGGCTGGTAAAGTTCCCTAGGGCCCTGTACCGTTCCGTAACTGCCTGCAATGGTCTTTAGGCTTCCGTAGGGGCTGGTAGGGTTCCATAAAGTTCCGTGGGTTCCTGCAGAGTTCTGCAAGTGCCCGCAAGGGCCTGTAGGGGCCCACAGTGTTTCTGCCAGGTTCCGTAGAGTTCCAGAGGGGCCATATTTTTCTGTAGTGGTGGTAGTATTCTGTAGGGGTCTGTAGGGTTCCGTAGGCGCCTGCAGTGTTCTGTAGGAGCCCATAGGGTTTTAGTGAGGTTCCGTTGTGTTGCTAAGGGTCTTGTAGAGTGCTGTCGGGTCCTGGAGTATTCTGTAGGGTTCCAGAGGGCCTCATAGGGTTCCATCGAAATCTATAGGGTTCCCTAGGGGCCCATAGAGTCCCGTAAATTTCCGTAGGGACCTGTAGGGTTGTTTAAGTGCCCGCAGAAGTCTGTAGGAGTCTGTGGGATTCTGTAAGGTTCCGGAGGGTTCTGCAGGGTTCCGTAGGGACCCGTAGAGTTCCGTAGTGGCTGGTAAAGTTCCCTAGGGCCCTGTGGGGTTCTGTATGGACCTGTAGGGTTCCGTAGGGGCCTGCAGGGTTCCGTAAGTGCCCGCAGGTGTCTGTAGGGTTCCGTAGGGGTCTGTAGGGTTCCGTAGGCACCTGCAGTGTTCTGTAGGAGCCCATAGGGTTTTAGTGAGGTTCCGTTGTGTTGCTAAGGGTCTTGTAGAGTGCTGTCGGGTCCTGGAGTATTCTGTAGGGTTCCAGAGGGGCTCGTAGGGTTCCGTCGAAATCTGTAGGGTTCCCTAGGGGCCCGTAGAGTCCCGTAGATTTCCGTAGGGACCTGTAGGGTTATGAAAGTGCTCGCAGGGGTTGGTAGGAGCTTGTAGGGTGCCATATGTTTCCGGAGGGTTGTGTAGGGTTCCGTAGGGGCCTGTGGTGTTCCCTAGGGGCCTGTAGAGTCTCGTACAGTTCCGTAGGGTCCTGTAGGTTTGCATAAGTGCCCGCAGAGGTCTGAAGGGGCCCGTACTGTTCCGTAAGGATCCATAGGGTTCCGTAGAGCTTCGTAGGTTCCCTAGAGGCCTGTGGAGTACCGCAGGAGCCAGTAGTGTTCCGTAGGGTCCTCTAGGGTTGAGTAAGTGCCCGCAGGAGTCTGTAGGAATCCGTGGGATTCTGTAAGGTTCTGGAGGGTTCTGCAGGGTTCCGTAGGGGCCCCTAGAGTTCTGTAGTGGCTGGTAAAGTTCCCTAGGGCCCTGTACCGTTCCGTAACTGCCTGCAATGGTCTTTAGGCTTCCGTAAGGGCTGGTAGGGTTCCATAAAGTTCCGTGGGTTCCTGCAGAGTTCTGCAAGTGCCCGCAAGGGCCTGTAGGGGCCCACAGTGTTTCTGCCAGGTTCCGTAGAGTTCCAGAGGGGCCATATTTTTCTGTAGTGGTGGTAGTATTCTGTAGGGGTCTGTAGGGTTCCGTAGGCGCCTGCAGTGTTCTGTAGGAGCCCATAGGGTTTTAGTGAGGTTCCGTTGTGTTGCTAAGGGTCTTGTAGAGTGCTGTCGGGTCCTGGAGTATTCTGTAGGGTTCCAGAGGGCCTCATAGGGTTCCATCGAAATCTATAGGGTTCCCTAGGGGCCCATAGAGTCCCGTAAATTTCCGTAGGGACCTGTAGGGTTGTTTAAGTGCCCGCAGAAGTCTGTAGGAGTCTGTGGGATTCTGTAAGGTTCCGGAGGGTTCTGCAGGGTTCCGTAGGGACCCGTAGAGTTCCGTAGTGGCTGGTAAAGTTCCCTAGGGCCCTGTGGGGTTCTGTATGGACCTGTAGGGTTCCGTAGGGGCCTGCAGGGTTCCGTAAGTGCCCGCAGGTGTCTGTAGGGTTCCGTAGGGGTCTGTAGGGTTCCGTAGGCACCTGCAGTGTTCTGTAGGAGCCCATAGGGTTTTAGTGAGGTTCCGTTGTGTTGCTAAGGGTCTTGTAGAGTGCTGTCGGGTCCTGGAGTATTCTGTAGGGTTCCAGAGGGGCTCGTAGGGTTCCGTCGAAATCTGTAGGGTTCCCTAGGGGCCCGTAGAGTCCCGTAGATTTCCGTAGGGACCTGTAGGGTTATGAAAGTGCTCGCAGGGGTTGGTAGGAGCTTGTAGGGTGCCATATGTTTCCGGAGGGTTGTGTAGGGTTCCGTAGGGGCCTGTGGTGTTCCCTAGGGGCCTGTAGAGTCTCGTACAGTTCCGTAGGGTCCTGTAGGTTTCCATAAGTGCCCGCAGAGGTCTGAAGGGGCCCGTACTGTTCCGTAAGGATCCATAGGGTTCCGTAGAGCTTCGTAGGTTCCCTAGAGGCCTGTGGAGTACCGCAGGAGCCAGTAGTGTTCCGTAGGGTCCTCTAGGGTTGAGTAAGTGCCCGCAGGAGTCTGTAGGAATCCGTGGGATTCTGTAAGGTTCTGGAGGGTTCTGCAGGGTTCCGTAGGGGCCCCTAGAGTTCTGTAGTGGCTGGTAAAGTTCCCTAGGGCCCTGTACCGTTCCGTAACTGCCTGCAATGGTCTTTAGGCTTCCGTAAGGGCTGGTAGGGTTCCATAAAGTTCCGTGGGTTCCTGCAGAGTTCTGCAAGTGCCCGCAAGGGCCAGTAGGGGCCCACAGTGTTTCTGCCAGGTTCCGTAGAGTTCCGTAGGGGCCATATTTTTCTGTAGTGGCTGGTAGTATTCTGTAGGGGTCTGTAGGTTTCCGTAGGCACCTACAGTGTTCTGTAGGAGCCCATAGGGTTTTAGTGAGGTTCCGTTGTGTTGCTAAGGGTCTTGTAGAGTGCTGTCGGGTCCTGGAGTATTCTGTAGGGTTCCAGAGGGGCTCGTAGGGTTCCGTCGAAATCTGTAGGGTTCCCTAGGGGCCCGTAGAGTCCCGTAGATTTCCGTAGGGACCTGTAGGGTTATGTAAGTGCCCGCAGGGGTTGGTAGGAGCTTGTAGGGTGCCATATGTTTCCGGAGGGTTGTGTAGGGTTCCGTAGGGGCCTGTAGTGTTCCCTAGGGGCCTGTAGAGTCTCGTACAGTTCCATAGGGTCCTGTAGGTTTCCATAAGCGCCCGCAGAGGTCTGAAGGGGCCCATACTGTTCCGTAAGGATCCATAGGGTTCCGTAGAGCTTCGTAGGTTCCC
The DNA here is from genome assembly GCF_964106895.1 of Numenius arquata. NCBI lineage: Eukaryota > Metazoa > Chordata > Aves > Charadriiformes > Scolopacidae > Numenius > Numenius arquata. The sequence continues at coordinate 12,353 of NW_027414837.1, forward strand.
TAGAGGCCTGTGGAGTACCGCAGGAGCCAGTAGTGTTCCGTAGGGTCCTCTAGGGTTGAGTAAGTGCCCGCAGGAGTCTGTAGGAATCCGTGGGATTCTGTAAGGTTCTGGAGGTTTCTGCAGGGTTCTGTAGGGGCCCGTAGAGTTCCGTAGTGGCTGGTAAAGTTCCGTAGGGCCCTGTGGGGTTCTGTATGGACCTGTAGGGTTCCATAGGGGCCTGCAGTGTTCTGTAAGTGCCCGTAGGTGTCTGTACGGGTCTGTAGGGTTCTGTAGGCACCTACAGTGTTCTGTAGGAGCCCATAGGGTTTTAGTGAGGTTCCGTTGTGTTGCTAAGGGTCTTGTAGAGTGCTGTCGGGTCCTGGAGTATTCTGTAGGGTTCCCGAGGGGCCCATAGAGTCCCATAGATTTCCGTAGGGGCCTGTAGGGTTGTGTAAGTGCTCGCAGGTGTTGGTAGGAGCTTGTAGGGTTCCATAAGTTTCCAGAGGGTTGTGTAGGGTTCCGTAGGGGCCTGTGGTGTTCCCTAAGGGCCTGTAGAGTCTCGTACAGTTCCGTAGGGGCCTGTGGTGTTCCCAAGGGGCCTGTAGAGTCTCGTACAGTTCCGTAGGGTCCTGTAGGTTTCCATAAGCGCCCGCAGAGGTCTGAAGGGGCCCATACTGCTCCGTAAGGATCCATAGGGTTCCGTAGAGCTTCGTAGGTTCCCTAGAGGCCTGTGGAGTACCGCAGGAGCCAGTAGTGTTCCGTAGGGTCCTCTAGGGTTGAGTAAGTGCCCGCAGGAGTCTGTAGGAATCCGTGGGATTCTGTAAGGTTCTGGAGGGTTCTGCAGGGTTCTGTAGGGGCCCGTAGAGTTCCGTAGTGGCTGGTAAAGTTCCGTAGGGCCCTGTGGGGTTCTGTATGGACCTGTAGGGTTCCGTAGGGGCCTGCAGGGTTCCGTATGTGCCCGCAGGGGTCTGTAGGGTTCCGTAGGGGTCTGTAGGGTTCCGTAGGCACCTGCAGTGTTCTGTAGGAGCCCATAGGGTTTTAGTGAGGTTCCGTTGTGTTGCTAAGGGTCTTGTAGAGTGCTGTCGGGTCCTGGAGTATTCTGTAGGGTTCCAGAGGGCCTCGTAGGGTTCCGTTGAAATCTGAAGTGTTCCCTAGGGGCCCGTAGAGTCCCGTAGATTTCCGTAGGGACCTGTAGGGTTATGAAAGTGCTCGCAGGGGTTGGTAGGAGCTTGTAGGGTGCCATATGTTTCCGGAGGGTTGTGTAGGGTTCCGTAGGGGCCTGTGGTGTTCCCTAGGGGCCTGTAGAGTCTCGTACAGTTCCGTAGGGTCCTGTAGGTTTGCATAAGTGCCCGCAGAGGTCTGAAGGGGCCCGTACTGTTCCGTAAGGATCCATAGGGTTCCGTAGAGCTTCGTAGGTTCCCTAGAGGCCTGTGGAGTACCGCAGGAGCCAGTAGTGTTCCGTAGGGTCCTCTAGGGTTGAGTAAGTGCCCGCAGGAGTCTGTAGGAATCCGTGGGATTCTGTAAGGTTCTGGAGGGTTCTGCAGGGTTCCGTAGGGGCCCCTAGAGTTCCGTAGTGGCTGGTAAAGTTCCCTAGGGCCCTGTACCGTTCCGTAACTGCCTGCAATGGTCTTTAGGCTTCCGTAAGGGCTGGTAGGGTTCCATAAAGTTCCGTGGGTTCCTGCACAGTTCTGCAAGTGCCCGCAAGGGCCAGTAGGGGCCCACAGTGTTTCTGCCAGGTTCTGTAGAGTTCCGTAGGGGCCATATTTTTCTGTAGTGGCTGGTAGTATTCTGTAGGGGTCTGTAGGTTTCCGTAGGCACCTACAGTGTTCTGTAGGAGCCCATAGGGTTTTAGTGAGGTTCCGTTGTGTTGCTAAGGGTCTTGTAGAGTGCTGTCGGGTCCTGGAGTATTCTGTAGGGTTCCAGAGGGGCTCGTAGTGTTCCGTCGAAATCTGTAGGGTTCCCTAGGGGCCCGTAGAGTCCCGTAGATTTCCGTAGGGACCTGTAGGGTTGTGTAAGTGCTCGCAGGGGTTGGTAGGAGCTTGTAGGGTGCCATATGTTTCCGGAGGGTTGTGTAGGGTTCCGTAGGGGCCTGTAGTGTTCCCTAGGGGCCTGTAGAGTCTCGTACAGTTCCATAGGGTCCTGTAGGTTTCCATAAGCGCCCGCAGAGGTCTGAAGGGGCCCATACTGTTCCGTAAGGATCCATAGGGTTCCGTAGAGCTTCGTAGGTTCCCTAGAGGCCTCTGGAGTACCGCAGGAGCCAGTAGTGTTCCGTAGGGTCCTCTAGGGTTGAGTAAGTGCCCGCAGGAGTCTGTAGGAATCCGTGGGATTCTGTAAGGTTCTGGAGGGTTCTGCAGGGTTCTGTAGGGGCCCCTAGAGTTCCGTAGTGGCTGGTAAAGTTCCCTAGGGCACTGTACCGTTCCGTAACTGCCTGCAATGGTCTTTAGGCTTCCGTAAGGGCTGGTAGGGTTCCATAAAGTTCCGTGGGTTCCTGCAGAGTTCTGCAAGTGCCCGCAAGGGCCAGTAGGGGCCCACAGTGTTTCTGCCAGGTTCCGTAGAGTTCCGTAGGGGCCATATTTTTCTGTAGTGGCTGGTAGTATTCCGTAGGGGTCTGTAGGTTTCCATAGGCACCTACAGTGTTCTGTAGGAGCCCATAGGGTTTTAGTGAGGTTCCGTTGTGTTGCTAAGGGTCTTATAGAGTGCTGTCGGGTCCTGGAGTATTCTGTAGGGTTCCAGAGGGGCTGGTAGGGTTCCCTCGAAATCTGTAGGGTTCCCTAGGGGACCATAGAGTCCCGTAGATTTCCGTAGGGACCTGTAGGGTTGTGTAAGTGCCCGCAGGGGTTGGTAGGAGCTTGTAGGGTGCCATATGTTTCCGGAGGGTTGTGTAGGGTTCCGTAGGGGCCTGTGGTGTTCCCTAGGGGCCTGTAGAGTCTCGTACAGTTCCGTAGGGTCCTGTAGGTTTCCATAAGCGCCCGCAGAGGTCTGAAGGGGCCCATACTGTTCCGTAAGGATCCATAGGGTTCCGTAGAGCTTCGTAGGTTCCCTAGAGGCCTCTGGAGTACCGCAGGAGCCAGTAGTGTTCCGTAGGGTCCTCTAGGGTTGAGTAAGTGCCCGCAGGAGTCTGTAGGAATCCGTGGGATTCTGTAAGGTTCTGGAGGGTTCTGCAGGGTTCTGTAGGGGCCCGTAGAGTTCCGTAGTGGCTGGTAAAGTTCCGTAGGGCCCTGTGGGGTTCTGTATGGACCTGTAGGGTTCCATAGAGGCCTGCAGTGTTCTGTAAGTGCCCGTAGGTGTCTGTACGGGTCTGTAGGGTTCCGTAGGCACCTGCAGTGTTCTGTAGGAGCCCATAGGGTTTTAGTGAGGTTCCGTTGTGTTGCTAAGGGTCTTGTAGAGTGCTGTCGGGTCCTGGAGTATTCTGTAGGGTTCCAGAGGGCCTTGTAGGGTTCCGTCGAAATCTGAAGGGTTCCCTAGGGGCCCGTAGAGTCCCATAGATTTCCGTAGGGGCCTGTAGGGTTGTTTAAGTGCCCGCAGAAGTCTGTAGGAGTCTGTGGGATTCTGTCAGATTCCGGAGGGTTCTGCAGGGTTCCGTAGGGACCCGTAGAGTTCCCTAGTGGCTGGTAAATTTCCGTAGGGCCTTGTGGGGTTCTGTATGGACCTGTAGGGTTCCGTAGGGGTCTGCAGTGTTCTGTAAGTGCCCGTAGGTGTCTGTACGGGTCTGTAAGGTTCCGTAGGCACCTGCAGTGTTCTGTAGGAGCCCATAGGGTTTTAGTGAGGTTCCGTTGTGTTGCTAAGGGTCTTGTAGAGTGCTGTCGGGTCCTGGAGTATTCTGTAGGGTTCCAGAGGGGCTGGTAGGGTTCCGTCGAAATCTGTAGGGTTCCCTAGGGGCCCATAGAGTCCCGTAGATTTCCGTAGGGACCTGTAGGGTTGTGTAAGTGCCCGCAGGGGTTGGTAGGAGCTTGTAGGGTGCCATATGTTTCCGGAGGGTTGTGTAGGGTTCCGTAGGGGCCTGTGGTGTTCCCTAGGGGCCTGTAGAGTCTCGTACAGTTCCGTAGGGTCCTGTAGGTTTCCATAAGCGCCCGCAGAGGTCTGAAGGGGCCCATACTGTTCCGTAAGGATCCATAGGGTTCCGTAGAGCTTCGTAGGTTCCCTAGAGGCCTCTGGAGTACCGCAGGAGCCAGTAGTGTTCCGTAGGGTCCTCTAGGGTTGAGTAAGTGCCCGCAGGAGTCTGTAGGAATCCGTGGGATTCTGTAAGGTTCTGGAGGGTTCTGCAGGGTTCTGTAGGGGCCCGTAGAGTTCCGTAGTGGCTGGTAAAGTTCCGTAGGGCCCTGTGGGGTTCTGTATGGACCTGTAGGGTTCCATAGGGGCCTGCAGTGTTCTGTAAGTGCCCGTAGGTGTCTGTACGGGTCTGTAGGGTTCCGTAGGCACCTACAGTGTTCTGTAGGAGCCCATAGGGTTTTAGTGAGGTTCCGTTGTGTTGCTAAGGGTCTTGTAGAGTGCTGTCGGGTCCTGGAGTATTCTGTAGGGTTCCAGAGGGCCTTGTAGGGTTCCGTCGAAATCTGAAGGGTTCCCTAGGGGCCCGTAGAGTCCCATAGATTTCCGTAGGGGCCTGTAAGGTTGTTTAAGTGCCCGCAGAAGTCTGTAGGAGTCTGTGGGATTCTGTCAGATTCCGGAGGGTTCTGCAGGGTTCCGTAGGGACCCGTAGAGTTCCCTAGTGGCTGGTAAATTTCCGTAGGGCCTTGTGGGGTTCTGTATGGACCTGTAGGGTTCCGTAGGGGTCTGCAGTGTTCTGTAAGTGCCCGTAGGTGTCTGTACGGGTCTGTAGGGTTCCGTAGGCACCTGCAGTGTTCTGTAGGAGCCCATAGGGTTTTAGTGAGGTTCCGTTGTGTTGCTAAGGGTCTTGTAGAGTGCTGTCGGGTCCTGGAGTATTCTGTAGGGTTCCAGAGGGCCTTGTAGGGTTCCGTCGAAATCTGAAGGGTTCCCTAGGGGCCCGTAGAGTCCCATAGATTTCCGTAGGGGCCTGTAGGCTTGTATAAGTGCCCGCAGAAGTCTGTAGGAGTCTGTGGGATTCTGTCAGATTCCGGAGGGTTCTGCAGGGTTCCGTAGGGACCCGTAGAGTTCCCTAGTGGCTGGTAAATTTCCGTAGGGCCTTGTGGGGTTCTGTATGGACCTGTAGGGTTCCGTAGGGGTCTGCAGTGTTCTGTAAGTGCCCGTAGGTGTCTGTACGGGTCTGTAGGGTTCCGTAGGCACCTGCAGTGTTCTGTAGGAGCCCATAGGGTTTTAGTGAGGTTCCGTTGTGTTGCTAAGGGTCTTGTAGAGTGCTGTCGGGTCCTGGAGTATTCTGTAGGGTTCCAGAGGGGCTGGTAGGGTTCCGTCGAAATCTGTAGGGTTCCCTAGGGGCCCATAGAGTCCCGTAGATTTCCGTAGGGACCTGTAGGGTTGTGTAAGTGCTCGCAGGGGTTGGTAGGAGCTTGTAGGGTTCCATAAGTTTCCAGAGGGTTGTGTAGGGTTCCGTAGGGGCCTGTGGTGTTCCCTAAGGGCCTGTAGAGTCTCGTACGGTTCCGTAGGGGCCTGTGGTGTTCCCTAGGGGCCTGTAGAGTCTCGTACAGTTCCGTAGGGTCCTGTAGGTTTCCATAAGTGCCCGCAGAGGTCTGAATGGGCCCGTACTGTTCCGTAAGGATCCATAGGGCTCCGTAGAGCTTCGTAGGTTCCCTAGAGGCCTCTGGAGTACCGCAGGAGCCAGTAGTGTTCTGTAGGGGCCCGTAGGGTTCCTTCCATAGGAGCTGGCAGTGTTCCGTAGGGTCCTCTAGGGTTGAGTAAGTGCCCGCAGGAGTCTGTAGGAATCCGTGGGATTCTGTAAGGTTCTGGATGGTTTTGCAAGGTTCCGTCGGGGCCCGTAGAGTTCCGTAGTGGCTGGTAAAGTTCCCTAGGGCCCTGTACCGTTCCGTAACTGCCTGCAAGGGTCTTTAGGCTTCCGTAGGGGCTGGTAGGGTTCCATAAAGTTCCGTGGGTTCCTGCAGAGTTCTGCAAGTGCCCGCAAGGGCCTGTAGGGGCCCACAGTGTTTCTGCCAGGTTCCGTAGAGTTCCGTAGGGGCCATATTTTTCTGTAGTGGTGGTAGTATTCTGTAGGGGTCTGTAGGGTTCCGTAGGCGCCTGCAGTGTTCTGTAGGAGCCCATAGGGTTTTAGTGAGGTTCCGTTGTGTTGCTAAGGGTCTTGTAGAGTGCTGTCGGGTCCTGGAGTATTCTGTAGGGTTCCAGAGGGCCTCATAGGGTTCCATCGAAATCTATAGGGTTCCCTAGGGGCCCATAGAGTCCCGTAGATTTCCGTAGGGACCTGTAGGGTTGTTTAAGTGCCCGCAGAAGTCTGTAGGAGTCTGTGGGATTCTGTCAGATTCCGGAGGGTTCTGCAGGGTTCCGTAGGGACCTGTAGAGTTCCCTAGTGGCTGGTAAAGTTCCGTAGGGCCCTGTGGGGTTCTGTATGGACCTGTAGGGTTCCGTAGGGGCCTGCAGGGTTCCGTAAGTGCCCGCAGGTGTCTGTAGGGTTCCGTAGGGGTCTCTAGGGTTCCGTAGGCACCTGCAGTGTTCTGTAGGAGCCCATAGGGTTTTAGTGAGGTTCCGTTGTGTTGCTAAGGGTCTTGTAGAGTGCTGTCGGGTCCTGGAGTATTCTGTAGGGTTCCAGAGAGCCTCATAGGGTTCCATCGAAATCTGAAGGGTTCCCTAGGGGCCCATAGAGTCCCGTAGATTTCCGTAGGGACCTGTAGGGTTGTTTAAGTGCCCTCAGAAGTCTGTAGGAGTCTGTGGGATTCTGTCAGATTCCGGAGGGTTCTGCAGGGTTCCGTAGGGACCCGTAGAGTTCCCTAGTGGCTGGTAAAGTTCCGTAGGGCCCTGTGGGGTTCTGTATGGACCTGTAGGGTTCCGTAGGGGCCTGCAGGGTTCCGTAAGTGCCCGCAGGTGTCTGTAGGGTTCCGTAGGGGTCTGTAGGGTTCCGTAGGCACCTGCAGTGTTCTGTAGGAGCCCATAGGGTTTTAGTGAGGTTCCGTTGTGTTGCTAAGGGTCTTGTAGAGTGCTGTCGGGTCCTGGAGTATTCTGTAGGGTTCCAGAGGGCCTCGTAGGGTTCCGTTGAAATCTGAAGGGTTCCCTAGGGGCCCGTAGAGTCCCGTAGATTTCCGTAGGGACCTGTAGGGTTGTGTAAGTGCCCGCAGGGGTTGGTAGGAGCTTGTAGGGTGCCATATGTTTCCGGAGGGTTGTGTAGGGTTCCGTAGGGGCCTGTGGTGTTCCCTAGGGGCCTGTAGAGTCTCGTACAGTTCCGTAGGGTCCTGTAGGTTTCCATAAGCGCCCGCAGAGGTCTGAAGGGGCCCATACTGTTCCGTAAGGATCCATAGGGTTCCGTAGAGCTTCGTAGGTTCCCTAGAGGCCTCTGGAGTACCGCAGGAGCCAGTAGTGTTCCGTAGGGTCCTCTAGGGTTGAGTAAGTGCCCGCAGGAGTCTGTAGGAATCCGTGGGATTCTGTAAGGTTCTGGAGGGTTCTGCAGGGTTCTGTAGGGGCCCGTAGAGTTCCGTAGTGGCTGGTAAAGTTCCGTAGGGCCCTGTGGGGTTCTGTATGGACCTGTAGGGTTCCATAGGGGCCTGCAGTGTTCTGTAAGTGCCCGTAGGTGTCTGTACGGGTCTGTAGGGTTCCGTAGGCACCTACAGTGTTCTGTAGGAGCCCATAGGGTTTTAGTGAGGTTCCGTTGTGTTGCTAAGGGTCTTGTAGAGTGCTGTCGGGTCCTGGAGTATTCTGTAGGGTTCCAGAGGGCCTTGTAGGGTTCCGTCGAAATCTGAAGGGTTCCCTAGGGGCCCGTAGAGTCCCATAGATTTCCGTAGGGGCCTGTAAGGTTGTTTAAGTGCCCGCAGAAGTCTGTAGGAGTCTGTGGGATTCTGTCAGATTCCGGAGGGTTCTGCAGGGTTCCGTAGGGACCCGTAGAGTTCCCTAGTGGCTGGTAAATTTCCGTAGGGCCTTGTGGGGTTCTGTATGGACCTGTAGGGTTCCGTAGGGGTCTGCAGTGTTCTGTAAGTGCCCGTAGGTGTCTGTACGGGTCTGTAGGGTTCCGTAGGCACCTGCAGTGTTCTGTAGGAGCCCATAGGGTTTTAGTGAGGTTCCGTTGTGTTGCTAAGGGTCTTGTAGAGTGCTGTCGGGTCCTGGAGTATTCTGTAGGGTTCCAGTGGGCCTTGTAGGGTTCCGTCGAAATCTGAAGGGTTCCCTAGGGGCCCGTAGAGTCCCATAGATTTCCGTAGGGGCCTGTAGGCTTGTATAAGTGCCCGCAGAAGTCTGTAGGAGTCTGTGGGATTCTGTCAGATTCCGGAGGGTTCTGCAGGGTTCCGTAGGGACCCGTAGAGTTCCCTAGTGGCTGGTAAATTTCCGTAGGGCCTTGTGGGGTTCTGTATGGACCTGTAGGGTTCCGTAGGGGTCTGCAGTGTTCTGTAAGTGCCCGTAGGTGTCTGTACGGGTCTGTAGGGTTCCGTAGGCACCTGCAGTGTTCTGTAGGAGCCCATAGGGTTTTAGTGAGGTTCCGTTGTGTTGCTAAGGGTCTTGTAGAGTGCTGTCGGGTCCTGGAGTATTCTGTAGGGTTCCAGAGGGGCTGGTAGGGTTCCGTCGAAATCTGTAGGGTTCCCTAGGGGCCCATAGAGTCCCGTAGATTTCCGTAGGGACCTGTAGGGTTGTGTAAGTGCTCGCAGGGGTTGGTAGGAGCTTGTAGGGTTCCATAAGTTTCCAGAGGGTTGTGTAGGGTTCCGTAGGGGCCTGTGGTGTTCCCTAAGGGCCTGTAGAGTCTCGTACGGTTCCGTAGGGGCCTGTGGTGTTCCCTAGGGGCCTGTAGAGTCTCGTACAGTTCCGTAGGGTCCTGTAGGTTTCCATAAGTGCCCGCAGAGGTCTGAATGGGCCCGTACTGTTCCGTAAGGATCCATAGGGCTCCGTAGAGCTTCGTAGGTTCCCTAGAGGCCTCTGGAGTACCGCAGGAGCCAGTAGTGTTCTGTAGGGGCCCGTAGGGTTCCTTCCATAGGAGCTGGCAGTGTTCCGTAGGGTCCTCTAGGGTTGAGTAAGTGCCCGCAGGAGTCTGTAGGAATCCGTGGGATTCTGTAAGGTTCTGGATGGTTTTGCAAGGTTCCGTCGGGGCCCGTAGAGTTCCGTAGTGGCTGGTAAAGTTCCCTAGGGCCCTGTACCGTTCCGTAACTGCCTGCAAGGGTCTTTAGGCTTCCGTAGGGGCTGGTAGGGTTCCATAAAGTTCCGTGGGTTCCTGCAGAGTTCTGCAAGTGCCCGCAAGGGCCTGTAGGGGCCCACAGTGTTTCTGCCAGGTTCCGTAGAGTTCCGTAGGGGCCATATTTTTCTGTAGTGGTGGTAGTATTCTGTAGGGGTCTGTAGGGTTCCGTAGGCGCCTGCAGTGTTCTGTAGGAGCCCATAGGGTTTTAGTGAGGTTCCGTTGTGTTGCTAAGGGTCTTGTAGAGTGCTGTCGGGTCCTGGAGTATTCTGTAGGGTTCCAGAGGGCCTCATAGGGTTCCATCGAAATCTATAGGGTTCCCTAGGGGCCCATAGAGTCCCGTAGATTTCCGTAGGGACCTGTAGGGTTGTTTAAGTGCCCGCAGAAGTCTGTAGGAGTCTGTGGGATTCTGTCAGATTCCGGAGGGTTCTGCAGGGTTCCGTAGGGACCTGTAGAGTTCCCTAGTGGCTGGTAAAGTTCCGTAGGGCCCTGTGGGGTTCTGTATGGACCTGTAGGGTTCCGTAGGGGCCTGCAGGGTTCCGTAAGTGCCCGCAGGTGTCTGTAGGGTTCCGTAGGGGTCTCTAGGGTTCCGTAGGCACCTGCAGTGTTCTGTAGGAGCCCATAGGGTTTTAGTGAGGTTCCGTTGTGTTGCTAAGGGTCTTGTAGAGTGCTGTCGGGTCCTGGAGTATTCTGTAGGGTTCCAGAGAGCCTCATAGGGTTCCATCGAAATCTGAAGGGTTCCCTAGGGGCCCATAGAGTCCCGTAGATTTCCGTAGGGACCTGTAGGGTTGTTTAAGTGCCCTCAGAAGTCTGTAGGAGTCTGTGGGATTCTGTCAGATTCCGGAGGGTTCTGCAGGGTTCCGTAGGGACCCGTAGAGTTCCCTAGTGGCTGGTAAAGTTCCGTAGGGCCCTGTGGGGTTCTGTATGGACCTGTAGGGTTCCGTAGGGGCCTGCAGGGTTCCGTAAGTGCCCGCAGGTGTCTGTAGGGTTCCGTAGGGGTCTGTAGGGTTCCGTAGGCACCTGCAGTGTTCTGTAGGAGCCCATAGGGTTTTAGTGAGGTTCCGTTGTGTTGCTAAGGGTCTTGTAGAGTGCTGTCGGGTCCTGGAGTATTCTGTAGGGTTCCAGAGGGCCTCATAGGGTTCCATCGAAATCTATAGGCTTCCCTAGGGGCCCATAGAGTCCCGTAGATTTCCGTAGGGACCTGTAGGGTTGTGTAAGTGCCCGCAGAAGTCTGTAGGAGTCTGTGGGATTCTGTAAGGTTCTGCAGGGTTCTGCAGGGTTCCGTAGGGACCCGTAGCGTTCCATAGTGGCTGGTAAAGTTCCGTAGGGCCCTGTGGGTTTCTGTATGGACCTGTAGGGTTCCGTAGGGGCCTGCAGGGTTCCGTAAGTGCCCGCAGGTGTCTGTAGGGTTCCGTAGGGGTCTCTAGGGTTCCGTAGGCACCTGCAGTGTTCTGTAGGAGCCCATAGGGTTTTAGTGAGGTTTCGTTGTGTTGCTAAGGGTCTTGTAGAGTGCTGTCGGGTCCTGGAGTATTCTGTAGGGTTCCAGAGGGGCTGGTAGGGTTCCGTCGAAATCTGAAGGGTTCCCTAGGGGCCCATAGAGTCCCGTAGATTTCCGTAGGGGCCTGTAGGGTTATGTAAGTGCCCGCAGCGGTTGGTAGGAGCTTGTAGGGTGCCATATGTTTCCGGAGGGTTGTGTAGGGTTCCGTAGGGGCCTGTGGTGTTCCCTAGGGGCCTGTAGAGTCTCGTACAGTTTCGGTAGGGTCCTGTAGGTTTCCATAAGCGCCCGCAGAGGTCTGAAGGGGCCGGTACTGTTCCGTAAGGATCCATAGGGCTCCGTAGAGCTTCGTAGGTTCCCTAGAGGCCTCTGGAGTACCGCAGGAGCCAGTAGTGTTCCGTAGGGTCCTCTAGGGTTGAGTAAGTGCCCGCAGGAGTCTGTAGGAATCCGTGGGATTCTGTAAGGTTCTGGAGGGTTCTGCAGGGTTCCGTAGGGGCCCGTAGAGTTCCGTAGTGGCTGGTAAAGTTCCCTAGGGCCCTGTACCGTTCCGTAACTGCCTGCAAGGGTCTTTAGGCTTCCGTAGGGGCTGGCAGGGTTCCATAAAGTTCCGTGGGTTCCTGCAGAGTTCTGCAAGTGCCCGCAAGGGCCTGTAGGGGCCCACAGTGTTTCTGCCAGGTTCCGTAGGGTTCCGTAGAGTTCCGTAGGGGCCATATTTTTCTGTAGTGGCTGGTAGTATTCTGTAGGGGTCTGTAGGTTTCCGTATACACCTACAGTGTTCTGTAGGAGCCCATAGGGTTTTAGTGAGGTTCCGTTGTGTTGCTAAGGGTCTTATAGAGTGCTGTCGGGTCCTGGAGTATTCTGTAGGGTTCCAGAGGGGCTCGTAGGGTTCCGTCGAAATCTGTAGGGTTCCCTAGGGGCCCATAGAGTCCCGTAGATTGCCGTAGGGACCTGTAGGGTTGTGTAAGTGCTCGCAGGGGTTGGTAGGAGCTTGTAGGGTGCCATATGTTTCCGGAGGGTTGTGTAGGGTTCCGTAGGGCCCTGTGGTGTTCCCTAAGGGCCTGTAGAGTCTCATACGGTTCCGTAGGGGCCTGTGGTGTTCCCTAGGGGCCTGTAGAGTCTCGTACAGTTCCGTAGGGTCCTGTAGGTTTCCATAAGCGCCCGCAGAGGTCTGAATGGGCCCGTACTGTTCCGTAAGGATCCACAGGGCTCCGTAGAGCTTCGTAGGTTCCCTAGAGGCCTCTGGAGTACCGCAGGAGCCAGTAGTGTTCTGTAGGGGCCCGTAGGGTTCCTTCCATAGGAGCTGGCAGTGTTCCGTAGGGTCCTCTAGGGTTGAGTAAGTGCCCGCAGGAGTCTGTAGGAATCCGTGGGATTCTGTAAGGTTCTGGATGGTTTTGCAAGGTTCCGTCGGGGCCCGTAGAGTTCCGTAGTGGCTGGTAAAGTTCCCTAGGGCCCTGTACCGTTCCGTAACTGCCTGCAATGGTCTTTAGGCTTCCGTAGGGGCTGGTAGGGTTCCATAAAGTTCCGTGGGTTCCTGCAGAGTTCTGCAAGTGCCCGCAAGGGCCTGTAGGGGCCCACAGTGTTTCTGCCAGGTTCCGTAGAGTTCCGGAGGGGCCATATTTTTCTGTAGTGGTGGTAGTATTCTGTAGGGGTCTGTAGGGTTCCGTAGGCGCCTGCAGTGTTCTGTAGGAGCCCATAGGGTTTTAGTGAGGTTCCGTTGTGTTGCTAAGGGTCTTGTAGAGTGCTGTCGGGTCCTGGAGTATTCTGTAGGGTTCCAGAGGGCCTCATAGGGTTCCATCGAAATCTATAGGGTTCCCTAGGGGCCCATAGAGTCCCGTAGATTTCCGTAGGGACCTGTAGGGTTGTTTAAGTGCCCGCAGAAGTCTGTAGGAGTCTGTGGGATTCTGTCAGATTCCGGAGGGTTCTGCAGGGTTCCGTAGGGACCCGTAGAGTTCCCTAGTGGCTGGTAAAGTTCCGTAGGGCCCTGTGGGGTTCTGTATGGACCTGTAGGGTTCCGTAGGGGCCTGCAGGGTTCCGTAAGTGCCCGCAGGTGTCTGTAGGGTTCCGTAGGGGTCTCTAGGGTTCCGTAGGCACCTGCAGTGTTCTGTAGGAGCCCATAGGGTTTTAGTGAGGTTCCGTTGTGTTGCTAAGGGTCTTGTAGAGTGCTGTCGGGTCCTGGAGTATTCTGTAGGGTTCCAGAGAGCCTCATAGGGTTCCGTCGAAATCTGAAGGGTTCCCTAGGGGCCCATAGAGTCCCGTAGATTTCCGTAGGGACCTGTAGGGTTGTTTAAGTGCCCTCAGAAGTCTGTAGGAGTCTGTGGGATTCTGTCAGATTCCGGAGGGTTCTGCAGGGTTCCGTAGGGACCCGTAGAGTTCCCTAGTGGCTGGTAAAGTTCCGTAGGGCCCTGTGGGGTTCTGTATGGACCTGTAGGGTTCCGTAGGGGCCTGCAGGGTTCCGTAAGTGCCCGCAGGTGTCTGTAGGGTTCCGTAGGGGTCTGTAGGGTTCCGTAGGCACCTGCAGTGTTCTGTAGGAGCCCATAGGGTTTTAGTGAGGTTCCGTTGTGTTGCTAAGGGTCTTGTAGAGTGCTGTCGGGTCCTGGAGTATTCTGTAGGGTTCCAGAGGGCCTCATAGGGTTCCATCGAAATCTATAGGCTTCCCTAGGGGCCCATAGAGTCCCGTAGATTTCCGTAGGGACCTGTAGGGTTGTGTAAGTGCCCGCAGAAGTCTGTAGGAGTCTGTGGGATTCTGTAAGGTTCTGCAGGGTTCTGCAGGGTTCCGTAGGGACCCGTAGCGTTCCATAGTGGCTGGTAAAGTTCCGTAGGGCCCTGTGGGTTTCTGTATGGACCTGTAGGGTTCCGTAGGGGCCTGCAGGGTTCCGTAAGTGCCCGCAGGTGTCTGTAGGGTTCCGTAGGGGTCTCTAGGGTTCCGTAGGCACCTGCAGTGTTCTGTAGGAGCCCATAGGGTTTTAGTGAGGTTTCGTTGTGTTGCTAAGGGTCTTGTAGAGTGCTGTCGGGTCCTGGAGTATTCTGTAGGGTTCCAGAGGGGCTGGTAGGGTTCCGTCGAAATCTGAAGGGTTCCCTAGGGGCCCATAGAGTCCCGTAGATTTCCGTAGGGGCCTGTAGGGTTATGTAAGTGCCCGCAGCGGTTGGTAGGAGCTTGTAGGGTGCCATATGTTTCCGGAGGGTTGTGTAGGGTTCCGTAGGGGCCTGTGGTGTTCCCTAGGGGCCTGTAGAGTCTCGTACAGTTTCGGTAGGGTCCTGTAGGTTTCCATAAGCGCCCGCAGAGGTCTGAAGGGGCCCGTACTGTTCCGTAAGGATCCATAGGGCTCCGTAGAGCTTCGTAGGTTCCCTAGAGGCCTCTGGAGTACCGCAGGAGCCAGTAGTGTTCCGTAGGGTCCTCTAGGGTTGAGTAAGTGCCCGCAGGAGTCTGTAGGAATCCGTGGGATTCTGTAAGGTTCTGGAGGGTTCTGCAGGGTTCCGTAGGGGCCCGTAGAGTTCCATAGTGGCTGGTAAAGTTCCCTAGGGCCCTGTACCGTTCCGTAACTGCCTGCAAGGGTCTTTAGGCTTCCGTAGGGGCTGGCAGGGTTCCATAAAGTTCCGTGGGTTCCTGCAGAGTTCTGCAAGTGCCCGCAAGGGCCTGTAGGGGCCCACAGTGTTTCTGCCAGGTTCCGTAGGGTTCCGTAGAGTTCCGTAGGGGCCATATTTTTCTGTAGTGGCTGGTAGTATTCTGTAGGGGTCTGTAGGTTTCCGTATACACCTACAGTGTTCTGTAGGAGCCCATAGGGTTTTAGTGAGGTTCCGTTGTGTTGCTAAGGGTCTTGTAGAGTGCTGTCGGGTCCTGGAGTATTCTGTAGGGTTCCAGAGGGGCTCGTAGGGTTCCGTCGAAATCTGTAGGGTTCCCTAGGGGCCCATAGAGTCCCGTAGATTGCCGTAGGGACCTGTAGGGTTGTGTAAGTGCTCGCAGGGGTTGGTAGGAGCTTGTAGGGTGCCATATGTTTCCGGAGGGTTGTGTAGGGTTCCGTAGGGCCCTGTGGTGTTCCCTAAGGGCCTGTAGAGTCTCATACGGTTCCGTAGGGGCCTGTGGTGTTCCCTAGGGGCCTGTAGAGTCTCGTACAGTTCCGTAGGGTCCTGTAGGTTTCCATAAGCGCCCGCAGAGGTCTGAATGGGCCCGTACTGTTCCGTAAGGATCCATAGGGCTCCGTAGAGCTTCGTAGGTTCCCTAGAGGCCTCTGGAGTACCGCAGGAGCCAGTAGTGTTCTGTAGGGGCCCGTAGGGTTCCTTCCATAGGAGCTGGCAGTGTTCCGTAGGGTCCTCTAGGGTTGAGTAAGTGCCCGCAGGAGTCTGTAGGAATCCGTGGGATTCTGTAAGGTTCTGGATGGTTTTGCAAGGTTCCGTCGGGGCCCGTAGAGTTCCGTAGTGGCTGGTAAAGTTCCCTAGGGCCCTGTACCGTTCCGTAACTGCCTGCAATGGTCTTTAGGCTTCCGTAGGGGCTGGTAGGGTTCCATAAAGTTCCGTGGGTTCCTGCAGAGTTCTGCAAGTGCCCGCAAGGGCCTGTAGGGGCCCACAGTGTTTCTGCCAGGTTCCGTAGAGTTCCGGAGGGGCCATATTTTTCTGTAGTGGTGGTAGTATTCTGTAGGGGTCTGTAGGGTTCCGTAGGCGCCTGCAGTGTTCTGTAGGAGCCCATAGGGTTTTAGTGAGGTTCCGTTGTGTTGCTAAGGGTCTTGTAGAGTGCTGTCGGGTCCTGGAGTATTCTGTAGGGTTCCAGAGGGCCTCATAGGGTTCCATCGAAATCTATAGGGTTCCCTAGGGGCCCATAGAGTCCCGTAGATTTCCGTAGGGACCTGTAGGGTTGTTTAAGTGCCCGCAGAAGTCTGTAGGAGTCTGTGGGATTCTGTCAGATTCCGGAGGGTTCTGCAGGGTTCCGTAGGGACCCGTAGAGTTCCCTAGTGGCTGGTAAAGTTCCGTAGGGCCCTGTGGGGTTCTGTATGGACCTGTAGGGTTCCGTAGGGGCCTGCAGGGTTCCGTAAGTGCCCGCAGGTGTCTGTAGGGTTCCGTAGGGGTCTCTAGGGTTCCGTAGGCACCTGCAGTGTTCTGTAGGAGCCCATAGGGTTTTAGTGAGGTTCCGTTGTGTTGCTAAGGGTCTTGTAGAGTGCTGTCGGGTCCTGGAGTATTCTGTAGGGTTCCAGAGGGGCTGGTAGGGTTCCGTCGAAATCTGAAGGGTTCCCTAGGGGCCCATAGAGTCCCGTAGATTTCCGTAGGGGCCTGTAGGGTTAGGTAAGTGCCCGCAGCGGTTGGTAGGAGCTTGTAGGGTGCCATATGTTTCCGGAGGGTTGTGTAGGGTTCCGTAGGGGCCTGTGGTGTTCCCTAGGGGCCTGTAGAGTCTCGTACAGTTGCGATAGGGTCCTGTAGGTTTCCATAAGCGCCCGCAGAGGTCTGAAGGGGCCCGTACTGTGCCGTAAGGATCCATAGGGTTCCGTAGAGCTTTGTAGGTTCCCTAGAGGCCTCTGGAGTACCGCAGGAGCCAGTAGTGTTCCGTAGGGTCCTCTAGGGTTGAGTAAGTGCCCGCAGGAGTCTGTAGGAATCCGTGGGATTCTGTAAGGTTCTGGAGGGTTCTGCAGGGTTCCGTAGGGGCCCGTAGCGTTCCGTAGTGGCTGGTAAAGTTCCCTAGGGCCCTGTACCGTTCCGTAACTGCCTGCAAGGGTCTTTAGGCTTCCGTAGGGGCTGGTAGGGTTCCATAAAGTTCCGTGGGTTCCTGCAGAGTTCTGCAAGTGCCCGCAAGGGCCTGTAGGGGCCCGCAGTGTTTCTGCCAGGTTCCGTAGGGTTCCGTAGAGTTCCGTAGGGGCCATGTTTTTCTGTAGTGGCTGGTAGTATTCTGTAGGGGTCTGTAGGTTTCCGTAGGCACCTACAGTGTTCTGTAGGAACCCATAGGGTTTTAGTGAGGTTCCGTTGTGTTGCTAAGGGTCTTGTAGAGTGCTGTCGGGTCCTGGAGTATTCTGTAGGGTTCCAGAGGGGCTCGTAGGGTTCCGTCGAAATCTGTAGGGTTCCCTAGGGGCCCATAGAGTCCCGTAGATTGCCGTAGGGACCTGTAGGGTTGTGTAAGTGCTCGCAGGGGTTGGTAGGAGCTTGTAGGGTTCCATATGTTTCCGGAGGGTTGTGTAGGGTTCCGTAGGGGCCTGTGGTGTTCCCTAAGGGCCTGTAGAGTCTCGTACGGTTCCGTAGGGGCCTGTGGTGTTCCCTAGGGGCCTGTAGAGTCTCGTACAGTTCCGTAGGGTCCTGTAGGTTTCCATAAGCGCCCGCAGAGGTCTGAATGGGCCCGTACTGTTCCGTAAGGATCCATAGGGCTCCGTAGAGCTTCGTAGGTTCCCTAGAGGCCTCTGGAGTACCGCAGGAGCCAGTAGTGTTCTGTAGGGGCCCGTAGGGTTCCTTCCATAGGGGCTGGCAGTGTTCCATAGGGGCCTGTACGGTTGTGTAAGTGCCCGCAGAAGTCTGTAGGAGTCTGTGGGATTCTGTTAGATTCCGGAGGGTTCTGCAGGGTTCCGTAGGGACCCGTAGAGTTCCATAGTGGCTGGTAAAGTTCCGTAGGGCCCTGTGGGGTTCTGTATGGACCTGTAGGGTTCCGTAGGGGCCTGCAGTGTTCTGTAAGTGCCCGTAGGTGTCTGTACGGGTCTGTAGGGTTCCGTAGGCACCTGCAGTGTTCTGTAGGAGCCCATAGGGTTTTAGTGAGGTTCCGTTGTGTTGCTAAGGGTCTTGTAGAGTGCTGTCGGGTCCTGGAGTATTCTGTAGGGATCCAGAGGGGCTGGTAGGGTTCCGTCGAAATCTGAAGGGTTCCCTAGGGGCCTGTAGAGTCCCGTAGATTTCCGTAGGGGCCTGTAGGGTTGTGTAAGTGCCCGCAGGGGTTGGTAGGAGCTTGTAGGGTGCCATATGTTTCCGGAGGGTTGTGTAGGGTTCCGTAGGGGCCTGTGGTGTTCCCTAGGGGCCTGTAGAGTCTCGTACAGTTCCGTAGGGTCCTGTAGGTTGCCATAAGCGCCCGCAGAGGTCTGAAGGGGCCCGTACTGTGCCGTAAGGATCCATAGGGTTCCGTAGAGCTTCTTAGGTTCCCTAGAGGCCTCTGGAGTACCGCAGGAGCCAGTAGTGTTCCGTAGGGTCCTCTAGGGTTGAGTAAGTGCCCGCAGGAGTCTGTAGGAATCCGTGGGATTCTGTAAGGTTCTGGAGGGTTCTGCAGGGTTCTGTAGGGGCCCGTAGAGTTCCGTAGTGGCTGGTAAAGTTCCCTAGGGCCCTGTACCGTTCCGTAACTGCCTGCAATGGTCTTTAGGCTTCCGTAAGGGCTGGTAGGGTTCCATAAAGTTCCGTGGGTTCCTGCAGAGTTCTGCAAGTGCCCGCAAGGGCCTGTAGGGGCCCACAGTGTTTCTGCCAGGTTCCGTAGAGTTCCGTAGGGGCCATATTTTTCTGTAGTGGCTGGTAGTATTCTGTAGGGGTCTGTAGGTTTCCATAGGCATCTACAGTGTTCTGTAGGAGCCCATAGGGTTTTAGTGAGGTTCCGTTGTGTTGCTAAGGGTCTTGTAGAGTGCTGTCGGGTCCTGGAGTATTCTGTAGGGTTCCAGAGGGGCTGGTAGGGTTCCGTCGAAATCTGTAGGGTTCCCTAGGGGCCCGTAGAGTCCCGTAGATTTCCGTAGGGACCTGTAGGGTTGTGTAAGTGCCCGCAGGGGTTGGTAGGAGCTTGTAGGGTGCCATATGTTTCCGGAGGGTTGTGTAGGGTTCCGTAGGGGCCTGTGGTGTTCCCTAGGGGCCTGTAGAGTCTCGTACAGTTCCGTAGGGTCCTGTAGGTTTCCATAAGCGCTCGCAGAGTTCTGAAGGGGCCCATACTGTTCCGTAAGGATCCATAGGGTTCCGTAGAGCTTCGTAGGTTCCCTAGAGGCCTCTGGAGTACCGCAGGAGCCAGTAGTGTTCCGTAGGGTCCTCTAGGGTTGAGTAAGTGCCCGCAGAAGTCTGTAGGAGTCTGTGGGATTCTGTCAGATTCCGGAGGGTTCTGCAGGGTTCCGTAGGGACCCGTAGAGTTCCATAGTGGCTGGTAAAGTTCCGTAGGGCCCTGTGGGGTTCTGTATGGACCTGTAGGGTTCCGTAGGGGCCTGCAGTGTTCTGTAAGTGCCCGTAGGTGTCTGTACGGGTCTGTAGGGTTCCGTAGGCACCTGCAGTGTTCTGTAGGAGCCCATAGGGTTTTAGTGAGGTTCCGTTGTGTTGCTAAGGGTCTTGTAGAGTGCTGTCGGGTCCTGGAGTATTCTGTAGGGTTCCAGAGGGGCTCGTAGGGTTCCGTCGAAATCTGTAGGGCTCCCTAGGGGCCCATAGAGTCCCGTAGATTGCCGTAGGGACCTGTAGGGTTGTGTAAGTGCTCGCAGGGGTTGGTAGGAGCTTGTAGGGTTCCATAAGTTTCCAGAGGGTTGTGTAGGGTTCCGTAGGGGCCTGTGGTGTTCCCTAAGGGCCTGTAGAGTCTCGTACGGTTCCGTAGGGGCCTGTGGTGTTCCCTAGGGGCCTGTAGAGTCTCGTACAGTTCCGTAGGGTCCTGTAGGTTTCCATAAGCGCCCGCAGAGGTCTGAATGGGCCCGTACTGTTCCGTAAGGATCCATAGGGCTCCGTAGAGCTTCGTAGGTTCCCTAGAGGCCTCTGGAGTACCGCAGGAGCCAGTAGTGTTCTGTAGGGGCCCGTAGGGTTCCTTCCATAGGAGCTGGCAGTGTTCCGTAGGGTCCTCTAGGGTTGAGTAAGTGCCCGCAGGAGTCTGTAGGAGTCTGTGGGATTCTGTAAGGTTCTGGAGGGTTCTGCAGGGTTCTGTAGAAACCCGTAGAGTTCCGTAGTGGCTGGTAAAGTTCCGTAGGGCCCTGTGGGGTTCTGTATGGACCTGTAGGGTTCCGTAGGGGCCTGCAGGGTTCCGTAAGTGCCCGCAGGTGTCTGTAGGGTTCCGTAGGGGTCTCTAGGGTTCCGTAGGCACCTGCAGTGTTCTGTAGGAGCCCATAGGGTTTTAGTGAGGTTCCGTTGTGTTGCTAAGGGTCTTGTAGAGTGCTGTCGGGTCCTGGAGTATTCTGTAGGGTTCCAGAGGGCCTCGTAGGGTTCCGTCGAAATCTGAAGGGTTCCCTAGGGGCCCGTAGAGTCCCGTAGATTGCCGTAGGGACCTGTAGGGTTATGAAAGTGCTCGCAGGGGTTGGTAGGAGCTTGTAGGGTTCCATATGTTTCCGGAGGGTTGTGTAGGGTTCCGTAGGGGCCTGTGGTGTTCCCTAGGGGCCTGTAGAGTCTCGTACAGTTCTGTAGGGTCCTGTAGGTTTCCATAAGCGCCCGCAGAGGTCTGAAGGGGCCCGTACTGTGCCGTAAGGATCCATAGGGTTCCGTAGAGCTTCGTAGGTTCCCTAGAGGCCTCTGGAGTACCGCAGGAGCCAGTAGTGTTCCGTAGGGTCCTCTAGGGTTGAGTAAGTGCCCGCAGGAGTCTGTAGGAATCCGTGGGATTCTGTAAGGTTCTGGAGGTTTCTGCAGGGTTCTGTAGGGGCCCCTAGAGTTCCGTAGTGGCTGGTAAAGTTCCCTAGGGCCCTGTACCGTTCCGTAACTGCCTGCAATGGTCTTTAGGCTTCCGTAAGGGCTGGTAGGGTTCCATAAAGTTCCGTGGGTTCCTGCAGAGTTCTGCAAGTGCCCGCAAGGGCCTGTAGGGGCCCACAGTGTTTCTGCCAGGTTCCGTAGAGTTCCGTAGGGGCCATATTTTTCTGTAGTGGCTGGTAGTATTCTGTAGGGGTCTGTAGGTTTCCATAGGCATCTGCAGTGTTCTGTAGGAGCCCATAGGGTTTTAGTGAGGTTCCGTTGTGTTGCTAAGGGTCTTGTAGAGTGCTGTCGGGTCCTGGAGTATTCTGTAGGGTTCCAGAGGGGCTGGTAGGGTTCCGTCGAAATCTGTAGGGTTCCCTAGGGGCCCGTAGAGTCCCGTAGATTGCCGTAGGGACCTGTAGGGTTGTGTAAGTGCCCGCAGGGCTTGGTAGGAGCTTGTAGGGTGCCATATGTTTCCGGAGGGTTGTGTAGGGTTCCGTAGGGGCCTGTGGTGGTCCCTAGGGGCCTGTAGAGTCTCGTACAGTTCCGTAGGGTCCTGTAGGTTTCCATAAGCGCCCGCAGAGTTCTGAAGGGGCCCATACTGTTCCGTAAGGATCCATAGGGCTCCGTAGAGCTTCGTAGGTTCCCTAGAGGCCTCTGGAGTACCGCAGGAGCCAGTAGTGTTCCGTAGGGTCCTCTAGGGTTGAGTAAGTGCCCGCAGAAGTCTGTAGGAGTCTGTGGGATTCTGTCAGATTCCGGAGGGTTCTGCAGGGTTCCGTAGGGACCCGTAGAGTTCCATAGTGGCTGGTAAAGTTCCGTAGGGCCCTGTGGGGTTCTGTATGGACCTGTAGGGTTCCGTAGGGGCCTGCAGTGTTCTGTAAGTGCCCGTAGGTGTCTGTACGGGTCTGTAGGGTTCCGTAGGCACCTGCAGTGTTCTGTAGGAGCCCATAGGGTTTTAGTGAGGTTCCGTTGTGTTGCTAAGGGTCTTGTAGAGTGCTGTCGGGTCCTGGAGTATTCTGTAGGGTTCCAGAGGGGCTCGTAGGGTTCCGTCGAAATCTGTAGGGCTCCCTAGGGGCCCATAGAGTCCCGTAGATTGCCGTAGGGACCTGTAGGGTTGTGTAAGTGCTCGCAGGGGTTGGTAGGAGCTTGTAGGGTTCCATAAGTTTCCAGAGGGTTGTGTAGGGTTCCGTAGGGGCCTGTGGTGTTCCCTAAGGGCCTGTAGAGTCTCGTACGGTTCCGTAGGGGCCTGTGGTGTTCCCTAGGGGCCTGTAGAGTCTCGTACAGTTCCGTAGGGTCCTGTAGGTTTCCATAAGCGCCCGCAGAGGTCTGAATGGGCCCGTACTGTTCCGTAAGGATCCATAGGGCTCCGTAGAGCTTCGTAGGTTCCCTAGAGGCCTCTGGAGTACCGCAGGAGCCAGTAGTGTTCTGTAGGGGCCCGTAGGGTTCCTTCCATAGGAGCTGGCAGTGTTCCGTAGGGTCCTCTAGGGTTGAGTAAGTGCCCGCAGGAGTCTGTAGGAGTCTGTGGGATTCTGTAAGGTTCTGGAGGGTTCTGCAGGGTTCTGTAGAAACCCGTAGAGTTCCGTAGTGGCTGGTAAAGTTCCGTAGGGCCCTGTGGGGTTCTGTATGGACCTGTAGGGTTCCGTAGGGGCCTGCAGGGTTCCGTAAGTGCCCGCAGGTGTCTGTAGGGTTCCGTAGGGGTCTCTAGGGTTCCGTAGGCACCTGCAGTGTTCTGTAGGAGCCCATAGGGTTTTAGTGAGGTTCCGTTGTGTTGCTAAGGGTCTTGTAGAGTGCTGTCGGGTCCTGGAGTATTCTGTAGGGTTCCAGAGGGCCTCGTAGGGTTCCGTCGAAATCTGAAGGGTTCCCTAGGGGCCCGTAGAGTCCCGTAGATTGCCGTAGGGACCTGTAGGGTTATGAAAGTGCTCGCAGGGGTTGGTAGGAGCTTGTAGGGTTCCATATGTTTCCGGAGGGTTGTGTAGGGTTCCGTAGGGGCCTGTGGTGTTCCCTAGGGGCCTGTAGAGTCTCGTACAGTTCTGTAGGGTCCTGTAGGTTTCCATAAGCGCCCGCAGAGGTCTGAAGGGGCCCGTACTGTGCCGTAAGGATCCATAGGGTTCCGTAGAGCTTCGTAGGTTCCCTAGAGGCCTCTGGAGTACCGCAGGAGCCAGTAGTGTTCCGTAGGGTCCTCTAGGGTTGAGTAAGTGCCCGCAGGAGTCTGTAGGAATCCGTGGGATTCTGTAAGGTTCTGGAGGTTTCTGCAGGGTTCTGTAGGGGCCCCTAGAGTTCCGTAGTGGCTGGTAAAGTTCCCTAGGGCCCTGTACCGTTCCGTAACTGCCTGCAATGGTCTTTAGGCTTCCGTAAGGGCTGGTAGGGTTCCATAAAGTTCCGTGGGTTCCTGCAGAGTTCTGCAAGTGCCCGCAAGGGCCTGTAGGGGCCCACAGTGTTTCTGCCAGGTTCCGTAGAGTTCCGTAGGGGCCATATTTTTCTGTAGTGGCTGGTAGTATTCTGTAGGGGTCTGTAGGTTTCCATAGGCATCTGCAGTGTTCTGTAGGAGCCCATAGGGTTTTAGTGAGGTTCCGTTGTGTTGCTAAGGGTCTTGTAGAGTGCTGTCGGGTCCTGGAGTATTCTGTAGGGTTCCAGAGGGGCTGGTAGGGTTCCGTCGAAATCTGTAGGGTTCCCTAGGGGCCCGTAGAGTCCCGTAGATTGCCGTAGGGACCTGTAGGGTTGTGTAAGTGCCCGCAGGGCTTGGTAGGAGCTTGTAGGGTGCCATATGTTTCCGGAGGGTTGTGTAGGGTTCCGTAGGGGCCTGTGGTGGTCCCTAGGGGCCTGTAGAGTCTCGTACAGTTCCGTAGGGTCCTGTAGGTTTCCATAAGCGCCCGCAGAGTTCTGAAGGGGCCCATACTGTTCCGTAAGGATCCATAGGGCTCCGTAGAGCTTCGTAGGTTCCCTAGAGGCCTCTGGAGTACCGCAGGAGCCAGTAGTGTTCCGTAGGGTCCTCTAGGGTTGAGTAAGTGCCCGCAGAAGTCTGTAGGAGTCTGTGGGATTCTGTCAGATTCCGGAGGGTTCTGCAGGGTTCCGTAGGGACCCGTAGAGTTCCATAGTGGCTGGTAAAGTTCCGTAGGGCCCTGTGGGGTTCTGTATGGACCTGTAGGGTTCCGTAGGGGCCTGCAGTGTTCTGTAAGTTCCCGTAGGTGTCTGTACGGGTCTGTAGGGTTCCGTAGGCACCTGCAGTGTTCTGTAGGAGCCCATAGGGTTTTAGTGAGGTTCCGTTGTGTTGCTAAGGGTCTTGTAGAGTGCTGTCGGGTCCTGGAGTATTCTGTAGGGTTCCAGAGGGGCTCGTAGGGTTCCGTCGAAATCTGTAGGGCTCCCTAGGGGCCCATAGAGTCCCGTAGATTGCCGTAGGGACCTGTAGGGTTGTGTAAGTGCTCGCAGGGGTTGGTAGGAGCTTGTAGGGTTCCATAAGTTTCCAGAGGGTTGTGTAGGGTTCCGTAGGGGCCTGTGGTGTTCCCTAAGGGCCTGTAGAGTCTCGTACGGTTCCGTAGGGGCCTGTGGTGTTCCCTAGGGGCCTGTAGAGTCTCGTACAGTTCCGTAGGGTCCTGTAGGTTTCCATAAGCGCCCGCAGAGGTCTGAATGGGCCCGTACTGTTCCGTAAGGATCCATAGGGCTCCGTAGAGCTTCGTAGGTTCCCTAGAGGCCTCTGGAGTACCGCAGGAGCCAGTAGTGTTCCGTAGGGTCCTCTAGGGTTGAGTAAGTGCCCGCAGGAGTCTGTAGGAATCCGTGGGATTCTGTAAGGTTCTGGAGGTTTCTGCAGGGTTCTGTAGGGGCCCCTAGAGTTCCGTAGTGGCTGGTAAAGTTCCCTAGGGCCCTGTACCGTTCCGTAACTGCCTGCAATGGTCTTTAGGCTTCCGTAAGGGCTGGTAGGGTTCCATAAAGTTCCGTGGGTTCCTGCAGAGTTCTGCAAGTGCCCGCAAGGGCCTGTAGGGGCCCACAGTGTTTCTGCCAGGTTCCGTAGAGTTCCGTAGGGGCCATATTTTTCTGTAGTGGCTGGTAGTATTCTGTAGGGGTCTGTAGGTTTCCATAGGCATCTACAGTGTTCTGTAGGAGCCCATAGGGTTTTAGTGAGGTTCCGTTGTGTTGCTAAGGGTCTTGTAGAGTGCTGTCGGGTCCTGGAGTATTCTGTAGGGTTCCAGAGGGGCTGGTAGGGTTCCGTCGAAATCTGTAGGGTTCCCTAGGGGCCCGTAGAGTCCCGTAGATTGCCGTAGGGACCTGTAGGGTTGTGTAAGTGCCCGCAGGGCTTGGTAGGAGCTTGTAGGGTGCCATATGTTTCCGGAGGGTTGTGTAGGGTTCCGTAGGGGCCTGTGGTGTTCCCTAGGGGCCTGTAGAGTCTCGTACAGTTCCGTAGGGTCCTGTAGGTTTCCATAAGCGCCCGCAGAGTTCTGAAGGGGCCCATACTGTTCCGTAAGGATCCATAGGGTTCCGTAGAGCTTCGTAGGTTCCCTAGAGGCCTCTGGAGTACCGCAGGAGCCAGTAGTGTTCCGTAGGGTCCTCTAGGGTTGAGTAAGTGCCCGCAGAAGTCTGTAGGAGTCTGTGGGATTCTGTCAGATTCCGGAGGGTTCTGCAGGGTTCCGTAGGGACCCGTAGAGTTCCATAGTGGCTGGTAAAGTTCCGTAGGGCCCTGTGGGGTTCTGTATGGACCTGTAGGGTTCCGTAGGGGCCTGCAGTGTTCTGTAAGTGCCCGTAGGTGTCTGTACGGGTCTGTAGGGTTCCGTAGGCACCTGCAGTGTTCTGTAGGAGCCCATAGGGTTTTAGTGAGGTTCCGTTGTGTTGCTAAGGGTCTTGTAGAGTGCTGTCGGGTCCTGGAGTATTCTGTAGGGTTCCAGAGGGGCTCGTAGGGTTCCGTCGAAATCTGAAGGGTTCCCTAGGGGCCCATAGAGTCCCGTAGATTGCCGTAGGGACCTGTAGGGTTGTGTAAGTGCTCGCAGGGGTTGGTAGGAGCTTGTAGGGTTCCATAAGTTTCCAGAGGGTTGTGTAGGGTTCCGTAGGGGCCTGTGGTGTTCCCTAAGGGCCTGTAGAGTCTCGTACGGTTCCGTAGGGGCCTGTGGTGTTCCCTAGGGGCCTGTAGAGTCTCGTACAGTTCCGTAGGGTCCTGCAGGTTTCCATAAGCGCCCGCAGAGGTCTGAATGGGCCCGTACTGTTCCGTGAGGATCCATAGGGCTCCGTAGAGCTTCGTAGGTTCCCTAGAGGCCTGTGGAGTACCGCAGGAGCCAGTAGTGTTCTGTAGGGGCCCGTAGGGTTCCTTCCATAGGAGCTGGCAGTGTTCCGTAGGGTCCTCTAGGGTTGAGTAAGTGCCCGCAGGAGTCTGTAGGAATCCGTGGGATTCTGTAAGGTTCTGGAGGGTTCTGCAAGGTTCCGTAGGGGCCCGTAGAGTTCCGTAGTGGCTGGTAAAGTTCCCTAGGGCCCTGTACCGTTCCGTAACTGCCTGCAAGGGTCTTTAGGCTTCCGTAGGGGCTGGTAGGGTTCCATAAATTTCCGTGGGTTCCTGCAGAGTTCTGCAAGTGCCCGCAAGGGCCTGTAGGGGCCCACAGTGTTTCTGCCAGGTTCCGTAGAGTTCCGTAGGGGCCATATTTTTCTGTAGTGGTGGTAGTATTCTGTAGGGGTCTGTAGGGTTCCGTAGGCACCTGCAGTGTTCTGTAGGAGCCCATAGGGTTTTAGTGAGGTTCCGTTGTGTTGCTAAGGGTCTTGTAGAGTGCTGTCGGGTCCTGGAGTATTCTGTAGGGTTCCAGAGGGGCTGGTAGGGTTCCGTCGAAATCTGTAGGGTTCCCTAGGGGCCCGTAGAGTCCCGTAGATTGCCGTAGGGACCTGTAGGGTTGTGTAAGTGCCCGCAGGGCTTGGTAGGAGCTTGTAGGGTGCCATATGTTTCCGGAGGGTTGTGTAGGGTTCCGTAGGGGCCTGTGGTGTTCCCTAGGGGCCTGTAGAGTCTCGTACAGTTCCGTAGGGTCCTGTAGGTTTCCATAAGCGCCCGCAGAGTTCTGAAGGGGCCCATACTGTTCCGTAAGGATCCATAGGGTTCCGTAGAGCTTCGTAGGTTCCCTAGAGGCCTCTGGAGTACCGCAGGAGCCAGTAGTGTTCCGTAGGGTCCTCTAGGGTTGAGTAAGTGCCCGCAGAAGTCTGTAGGAGTCTGTGGGATTCTGTCAGATTCCGGAGGGTTCTGCAGGGTTCCGTAGGGACCCGTAGAGTTCCATAGTGGCTGGTAAAGTTCCGTAGGGCCCTGTGGGGTTCTGTATGGACCTGTAGGGTTCCATAGGGGCCTGCAGTGTTCTGTAAGTGCCCGTAGGTGTCTGTACGGGTCTGTAGGGTTCCGTAGGCACCTGCAGTGTTCTGTAGGAGCCCATAGGGTTTTAGTGAGGTTCCGTTGTGTTGCTAAGGGTCTTGTAGAGTGCTGTCGGGTCGGGGAGTATTCTGTAGGGTTACAGAGTGGCTCGTAGGGTTCCGTCGAAATCTGAAGGGTTCCCTAGGGGCCCATAGAGTCCCGTAGATTGCCGTAGGGACCTGTAGGGTTGTGTAAGTGCTCGCAGGGGTTGGTAGGAGCTTGTAGGGTTCCATAAGTTTCCAGAGGGTTGTGTAGGGTTCCGTAGGGGCCTGTGGTGTTCCCTAAGGGCCTGTAGAGTCTCGTACGGTTCCGTAGGGGCCTGTGGTGTTCCCTAGGGGCCTGTAGAGTCTCGTACAGTTCCGTAGGGTCCTGCAGGTTTCCATAAGCGCCCGCAGAGGTCTGAATGGGCCCGTACTGTTCCGTGAGGATCCATAGGGCTCCGTAGAGCTTCGTAGGTTCCCTAGAGGCCTGTGGAGTACCGCAGGAGCCAGTAGTGTTCTGTAGGGGCCCGTAGGGTTCCTTCCATAGGAGCTGGCAGTGTTCCGTAGGGTCCTCTAGGGTTGAGTAAGTGCCCGCAGGAGTCTGTAGGAATCCGTGGGATTCTGTAAGGTTCTGGAGGGTTCTGCAAGGTTCCGTAGGGGCCCGTAGAGTTCCGTAGTGGCTGGTAAAGTTCCCTAGGGCCCTGTACCGTTCCGTAACTGCCTGCAAGGGTCTTTAGGCTTCCGTAGGGGCTGGTAGGGTTCCATAAAGTTCCGTGGGTTCCTGCAGAGTTCTGCAAGTGCCCGCAAGGGCCTGTAGGGGCCCACAGTGTTTCTGCCAGGTTCCGTAGAGTTCCGTAGGGGCCATATTTTTCTGTAGTGGTGGTAGTATTCTGTAGGGGTCTGTAGGGTTCCGTAGGCACCTACAGTGTTCTGTAGGAGCCCATAGGGTTTTAGTGAGGTTCCGTTGTGTTGCTAAGGGTCTTGTAGAGTGCTGTCGGGTCCTGGAGTATTCTGTAGGGTTCCAGAGGGCCTCATAGGGTTCCATCGAAATCTATAGGGTTCCCTAGGGGCCCCTAGAGTCCCGTAGATTGCCGTAGGGACCTGTAGGGTTGTGTAAGTGCCCGCAGAAGTCTGTAGGAGTCTGTGGGATTCTGTAAGGTTCTGGAGGGTTCTGCAGGGTTCCGTAGGGACCCGTAGAGTTCCGTAGTGGCTGGTAAAGTTCCCTAGGGCCCTGTGGGGTTCTGTATGGACCTGTAGGGTTCCGTAGGGGCCTGCAGGGTTCCGTAAGTGCCCGCAGGTGTCTGTAGGGTTCCGTAGGGGTCTCTAGGGTTCCGTAGGCACCTGCAGTGTTCTGTAGGAGCCCATAGGGTTTTAGTGAGGTTCCGTTGTGTTGCTAAGGGTCTTGTAGAGTCCTGTCGGGTCCTGGAGTATTCTGTAGGGTTCCAGAGGGCCTCGTAGGGTTCCGTCGAAATCTGAAGGGTTCCCTAGGGGCCCGTAGAGTCCCGTAGATTGCCGTAGGGACCTGTAGGGTTGTGTAAGTGCCCGCAGGGCTTGGTAGGAGCTTGTAGGGTGCCATATGTTTCCGGAGGGTTGTGTAGGGTTCCGTAGGGGCCTGTGGTGTTCCCTAGGGGCCTGTAGAGTCTCGTACAGTTCCGTAGGGTCCTGTAGGTTTCTATAAGCGCCCGCAGAGGTCTGAAGGGGCCCATACTGTTCCGTAAGGATCCATAGGGCTCCGTAGAGCTTCGTAGGTTCCCTAGAGGCCTCTGGAGTACCGCAGGAGCCAGTAGTGTTCCGTAGGGTCCTCTAGGGTTGAGTAAGTGCCCGCAGGAGTCTGTAGGAATCCGTGGGATTCTGTAAGGTTCTGGAGGGTTCTGCAGGGTTCCGTAGGGACCCGTAGAGTTCCGTAGTGGCTGGTAAAGTTCCGTAGGGCCCTGTGGGGTTCTGTATGGACCTGTAGGGTTCCATAGGGGCCTGCAGTGTTCTGTAAGTGCCCGTAGGTGTCTGTACGGGTCTGTAGGGTTCCGTAGGCACCTACAGTGTTCTGTAGGAGCCCATAGGGTTTTAGTGAGGTTCCGTTGTGTTGCTAAGGGTCTTGTAGAGTGCTGACGGGTCCTGGAGTATTCTGTAGGGTTCCAGAGGGCCTTGTAGGGTTCCGTCGAAATCTGAAGGGTTCCCTAGGGGCCCGTAGAGTCCCGTAGATTTCCGTAGGGACCTGTAGGGTTGTGTAAGTGCCCGCAGAAGTCTGTAGGAGTCTGTGGGATTCTGTCAGATTCCGGAGGGTTCTGCAGGGTTCCGTAGGGACCCGTAGAGTTCCATAGTGGCTGGTAAAGTTCCGTAGGGCCCTGTGGGGTTCTGTATGGACCTGTAGGGTTCCGTAGGGGTCTGCAGTGTTCTGTAAGTGCCCGTAGGTGTCTGTACGGGTCTGTAGGGTTCCGTAGGCACCTGCAGTGTTCTGTAGGAGCCCATAGGGTTTTAGTGAGGTTCCGTTGTGTTGCTAAGGGTCTTGTAGAGTGCTGTCGGGTCCTGGAGTATTCTGTAGGGTTCCAGAGGGGCTGGTAGGGTTCCGTCGAAATCTGTAGGGCTTCCTAGGGGCCCATAGAGTCCCGTAGATTGCCGTAGGGACCTGTAGGGTTGTGTAAGTGCTCGCAGGGGTTGGTAGGAGCTTGTAGGGTTCCATAAGTTTCCAGAGGGTTGTGTAGGGTTCCGTAGGGGACTGTGGTGTTCCCTAAGGGCCTGTAGAGTCTCGTACGGTTCCGTAGGGGCCTGTGGTGTTCCCTAGGGGCCTGTAGAGTCTCGTACAGTTCCGTAGGGTCCTGTAGGTTTCCATAAGCGCCCGCAGAGGTCTGAATGGGCCCGTACTGTTCCGTAAGGATCCATAGGGCTCCGTAGAGCTTCGTAGGTTCCCTAGAGGCCTCTGGAGTACCGCAGGAGCCAGTAGTGTTCTGTAGGGGCCCGTAGGGTTCCTTCCATAGGAGCTGGCAGTGTTCCGTAGGGTCCTCTAGGGTTGAGTAAGTGCCCGCAGGAGTCTGTAGGAATCCGTGGGATTCTGTAAGGTTCTGGAGGGTTCTGCAAGGTTCCGTAGGGGCCCGTAGAGTTCCGTAGTGGCTGGTAAAGTTCCCTAGGGCCCTGTACCGTTCCGTAACTGCCTGCAAGGGTCTTTAGGCTTCCGTAGGGGCTGGTAGGGTTCCATAAAGTTCCGTGGGTTCCTGCAGAGTTCTGCAAGTGCCCGCAAGGGCCTGTAGGGGCCCACAGTGTTTCTGCCAGGTTCCGTAGAGTTCCGTAGGGGCCATATTTTTCTGTAGTGGTGGTAGTATTCTGTAGGGGTCTGTAGGGTTCCGTAGGCACCTGCAGTGTTCTGTAGGAGCCCATAGGGTTTTAGTGAGGTTCCGTTGTGTTGCTAAGGGTCTTGTAGAGTGCTGTCGGGTCCTGGAGTATTCTGTAGGGTTCCAGAGGGGCTCATAGGGTTCCATCGAAATCTATAGGGTTCCCTAGGGGCCCCTAGAGTCCCATAGATTTCCGCAGGGGCCTGTAGGGTTGTTTAAGTGCCCGCAGAAGTCTGTAGGAGTCTGTGGGATTCTGTCAGATTCCGGAGGGTTCTGCAGGGTTCCGTAGGGACCCGTAGAGATCCATAGTGGCTGGTAAAGTTCCGTAGGGCCCTGTGGGGTTCTGTATGGACCTGTAGGGTTCCGTAGGGGCCTGCAGTGTTCTGTAAGTGCCCGTAGGTGTCTGTACGGGTCTGTAGGGTTCCGTAGGCACCTGCAGTGTTCTGTAGGAGCCCATAGGGTTTTAGTGAGGTTCCGTTGTGTTGCTAAGGGTCTTGTAGAGTGCTGTCGGGTCCTGGAGTATTCTGTAGGGTTCCAGAGGGGCTCGTAGGGTTCCATCGAAATCTATAGGGTTCCCGAGGTGCCCATAGAGTCCCGTAGATTGCCGTAGGGACCTGTAGGGTTGTGTAAGTGCTCGCAGGGGTTGGTAGGAGCTTGTAGGGTTCCATAAGTTTTCAGAGGGTTGTGTAGGGTTCCGTAGGGGCCTGTGGTGTTCCCTAAGGGCCTGTAGAGTCTCGTACGGTTCCGTAGGGGCCTGTGGTGTTCCCTAGGGGCCTGTAGAGTCTCGTACAGTTCCGTAGGGTCCTGCAGGTTTCCATAAGCGCCCGCAGAGGTCTGAATGGGCCCGTACTGTTCCGTGAGGATCCATAGGGCTCCGTAGAGCTTCGTAGGTTCCCTAGAGGCCTGTGGAGTACCGCAGGAGCCAGTAGTGTTCTGTAGGGGCCCGTAGGGTTCCTTCCATAGGAGCTGGCAGTGTTCCGTAGGGTCCTCTAGGGTTGAGTAAGTGCCCGCAGGAGTCTGTAGGAATCCGTGGGATTCTGTAAGGTTCTGGAGGGTTCTGCAAGGTTCCGTAGGGGCCCGTAGAGTTCCGTAGTGGCTGGTAAAGTTCCCTAGGGCCCTGTACCGTTCCGTAACTGCCTGCAAGGGTCTTTAGGCTTCCGTAGGGGCTGGTAGGGTTCCATAAAGTTCCGTGGGTTCCTGCAGAGTTCTGCAAGTGCCCGCAAGGGCCTGTAGGGGCCCACAGTGTTTCTGCCAGGTTCCGTAGAGTTCCGTAGGGGCCATATTTTTCTGTAGTGGTGGTAGTATTCTGTAGGGGTCTGTAGGGTTCCGTAGGCACCTACAGTGTTCTGTAGGAGCCCATAGGGTTTTAGTGAGGTTCCATTGTGTTGCTAAGGGTCTTGTAGAGTGCTGTCGGGTCCTGGAGTATTCTGTAGGGTTCCAGAGGGCCTCATAGGGTTCCATCGAAATCTATAGGGTTCCCTAGGGGCCCCTAGAGTCCCGTAGATTGCCGTAGGGACCTGTAGGGTTGTGTAAGTGCCCGCAGAAGTCTGTAGGAGTCTGTGGGATTCTGTAAGGTTCTGGAGGGTTCTGCAGGGTTCCGTAGGGACCCGTAGAGTTCCGTAGTGGCTGGTAAAGTTCCCTAGGGCCCTGTGGGGTTCTGTATGGACCTGTAGGGTTCCGTAGGGGCCTGCAGGGTTCCGTAAGTGCCCGCAGGTGTCTGTAGGGTTCCGTAGGGGTCTCTAGGGTTCCGTAGGCACCTGCAGTGTTCTGTAGGAGCCCATAGGGTTTTAGTGAGGTTCCGTTGTGTTGCTAAGGGTCTTGTAGAGTCCTGTCGGGTCCTGGAGTATTCTGTAGGGTTCCAGAGGGCCTCGTAGGGTTCCGTCGAAATCTGAAGGGTTCCCTAGGGGCCCGTAGAGTCCCGTAGATTGCCGTAGGGACCTGTAGGGTTGTGTAAGTGCCCGCAGGGCTTGGTAGGAGCTTGTAGGGTGCCATATGTTTCCGGAGGGTTGTGTAGGGTTCCGTAGGGGCCTGTGGTGTTCCCTAGGGGCCTGTAGAGTCTCGTACAGTTCCGTAGGGTCCTGTAGGTTTCTATAAGCGCCCGCAGAGTTCTGAAGGGGCCCATACTGTTCCGTAAGGATCCATAGGGCTCCGTAGAGCTTCGTAGGTTCCCTAGAGGCCTCTGGAGTACCGCAGGAGCCAGTAGTGTTCCGTAGGGTCCTCTAGGGTTGAGTAAGTGCCCGCAGGAGTCTGTAGGAATCCGTGGGATTCTGTAAGGTTCTGGAGGGTTCTGCAGGGTTCCGTAGGGACCCGTAGAGTTCCGTAGTGGCTGGTAAAGTTCCGTAGGGCCCTGTGGGGTTCTGTATGGACCTGTAGGGTTCCATAGGGGCCTGCAGTGTTCTGTAAGTGCCCGTAGGTGTCTGTACGGGTCTGTAGGGTTCCGTAGGCACCTACAGTGTTCTGTAGGAGCCCATAGGGTTTTAGTGAGGTTCCGTTGTGTTGCTAAGGGTCTTGTAGAGTGCTGACGGGTCCTGGAGTATTCTGTAGGGTTCCAGAGGGCCTTGTAGGGTTCCGTCGAAATCTGTAGGGTTCCCTAGGGGCCCGTAGAGTCCCGTAGATTTCCGTAGGGACCTGTAGGGTTGTGTAAGTGCCCGCAGAAGTCTGTAGGAGTCTGTGGGATTCTGTCAGATTCCGGAGGGTTCTGCAGGGTTCCGTAGGGACCCGTAGAGTTCCATAGTGGCTGGTAAAGTTCCGTAGGGCCCTGTGGGGTTCTGTATGGACCTGTAGGGTTCCGTAGGGGTCTGCAGTGTTCTGTAAGTGCCCGTAGGTGTCTGTACGGGTCTGTAGGGTTCCGTAGGCACCTGCAGTGTTCTGTAGGAGCCCATAGGGTTTTAGTGAGGTTCCGTTGTGTTGCTAAGGGTCTTGTAGAGTGCTGTCGGGTCCTGGAGTATTCTGTAGGGTTCCAGAGGGGCTGGTAGGGTTCCGTCGAAATCTGTAGGGCTTCCTAGGGGCCCATAGAGTCCCGTAGATTGCCGTAGGGACCTGTAGGGTTGTGTAAGTGCTCGCAGGGGTTGGTAGGAGCTTGTAGGGTTCCATAAGTTTCCAGAGGGTTGTGTAGGGTTCCGTAGGGGACTGTGGTGTTCCCTAAGGGCCTGTAGAGTCTCGTACGGTTCCGTAGGGGCCTGTGGTGTTCCCTAGGGGCCTGTAGAGTCTCGTACAGTTCCGTAGGGTCCTGTAGGTTTCCATAAGCGCCCGCAGAGGTCTGAATGGGCCCGTAGTGTTCCGTAAGGATCCATAGGGCTCCGTAGAGCTTCGTAGGTTCCCTAGAGGCCTCTGGAGTACCGCAGGAGCCAGTAGTGTTCTGTAGGGGCCCGTAGGGTTCCTTCCATAGGAGCTGGCAGTGTTCCGTAGGGTCCTCTAGGGTTGAGTAAGTGCCCGCAGGAGTCTGTAGGAATCCGTGGGATTCTGTAAGGTTCTGGAGGGTTCTGCAAGGTTCCGTAGGGGCCCGTAGAGTTCCGTAGTGGCTGGTAAAGTTCCCTAGGGCCCTGTACCGTTCCGTAACTGCCTGCAAGGGTCTTTAGGCTTCCGTAGGGGCTGGTAGGGTTCCATAAAGTTCCGTGGGTTCCTGCAGAGTTCTGCAAGTGCCCGCAAGGGCCTGTAGGGGCCCACAGTGTTTCTGCCAGGTTCCGTAGAGTTCCGTAGGGGCCATATTTTTCTGTAGTGGTGGTAGTATTCTGTAGGGGTCTGTAGGGTTCCGTAGGCACCTGCAGTGTTCTGTAGGAGCCCATAGGGTTTTAGTGAGGTTCCGTTGTGTTGCTAAGGGTCTTGTAGAGTGCTGTCGGGTCCTGGAGTATTCTGTAGGGTTCCAGAGGGGCTCATAGGGTTCCATCGAAATCTATAGGGTTCCCTAGGGGCCCCTAGAGTCCCATAGATTTCCGCAGGGGCCTGTAGGGTTGTTTAAGTGCCCGCAGAAGTCTGTAGGAGTCTGTGGGATTCTGTCAGATTCCGGAGGGTTCTGCAGGGTTCCGTAGGGACCCGTAGAGATCCATAGTGGCTGGTAAAGTTCCGTAGGGCCCTGTGGGGTTCTGTATGGACCTGTAGGGTTCCGTAGGGGCCTGCAGTGTTCTGTAAGTGCCCGTAGGTGTCTGTACGGGTCTGTAGGGTTCCGTAGGCACCTGCAGTGTTCTGTAGGAGCCCATAGGGTTTTAGTGAGGTTCCGTTGTGTTGCTAAGGGTCTTGTAGAGTGCTGTCGGGTCCTGGAGTATTCTGTAGGGTTCCAGAGGGGCTCGTAGGGTTCCATCGAAATCTATAGGGTTCCCGAGGTGCCCATAGAGTCCCGTAGATTGCCGTAGGGACCTGTAGGGTTGTGTAAGTGCTCGCAGGGGTTGGTAGGAGCTTGTAGGGTTCCATAAGTTTTCAGAGGGTTGTGTAGGGTTCCGTAGGGGCCTGTGGTGTTCCCTAAGGGCCTGTAGAGTCTCGTACGGTTCCGTAGGGGCCTGTGGTGTTCCCTAGGGGCCTGTAGAGTCTCGTACAGTTCCGTAGGGTCCTGTAGGTTTCCATAAGCGCCCGCAGAGGTCTGAATGGGCCCGTACTGTTCCGTAAGGATCCATAGGGCTCCGTAGAGCTTCGTAGGTTCCCTAGAGGCCTCTGGAGTACCGCAGGAGCCAGTAGTGTTCTGTAGGGGCCCGTAGGGTTCCTTCCATAGGAGCTGGCAGTGTTCCGTAGTGTCCTCTAGGGTTGAGTAAGTGCCCGCAGGAGTCTGTAGGAATCCGTGGGATTCTGTAAGGTTCTGGAGGGTTCTGCAAGGTTCCGTAGGGGCCCGTAGAGTTCCGTAGTGGCTGGTAAAGTTCCCTAGGGCCCTGTACCGTTCCGTAACTGCCTGCAAGGGTCTTTAGGCTTCCGTAGTAGCTGGCAGGGTTCCATAAAGTTCCGTGGGTTCCTGCAGAGTTCTGCAAGTGCCCGCAAGGGCCTGTAGGGGCCCACAGTGTTTCTGCCAGGTTCCGTAGAGTTCCGTAGGGGCCATATTTTTCTGTAGTGGCTGGTAGTATTCTGTAGGGGTCTGTAGGGTTCCGTAGGCACCTGCAGTGTTCTGTAGGAGCCCATAGGGTTTTAGTGAGGTTCCGTTGTGTTGCTAAGGGTCTTGTAGAGTGCTGTCGGGTCCTGGAGTATTCTGTAGGGTTCCAGAGGGCCTCATAGGGTTCCATCGAAATCTATAGGGTTCCCTAGGGGCCCCTAGAGTCCCGTAGATTTCCGTAGGGACCTGTAGGGTTGTGTAAGTGCCCGCAGAAGTCTGTAGGAGTCTGTGGGATTCTGTAAGGTTCTGGAGGGTTCTGCAGGGTTCTGTAGGGACCCGTAGAGTTCCGTAGTGGCTGGTAAAGTTCCGTAGGGCCCTGTGGGGTTCTGTATGGACCTGTAGGGTTCCATAGGGGCCTGCAGTGTTCTGTAAGTGCCCGTAGGTGTCTGTACGGGTCTGTAGGGTTCCGTAGGCACCTGCAGTGTTCTGTAGGAGCCCATAGGGTTTTAGTGAGGTTCCGTTGTGTTGCTAAGGGTCTTGTAGAGTGCTGTCGGGTCCTGGAGTATTCTGTAGGGTTCCAGAGGGGCTCGTAGGGTTCCATCGAAATCTATAGGGCTTCCTAGGGGCCCATAGAGTCCCGTAGATTGCCGTAGGGACCTGTAGGGTTGTGTAAGTGCTCGCAGGGGTTGGTAGGAGCTTGTAGGGTTCCATAAGTTTCCAGAGGGTTGTGTAGGGTTCCGTAGGGGACTGTGGTGTTCCCTAAGGGCCTGTAGAGTCTCGTACGGTTCCGTAGGGGCCTGTGGTGTTCCCTAGGGGCCTGTAGAGTCTCGTACAGTTCCGTAGGGTCCTGTAGGTTTCCATAAGCGCCCGCAGAGGTCTGAATGGGCCCGTACTGTTCCGTAAGGATCCATAGGGCTCCGTAGAGCTTCGTAGGTTCCCTAGAGGCCTGTGGAGTACCGCAGGAGCCAGTAGTGTTCTGTAGGGGCCCGTAGGGTTCCTTCCATAGGAGCTGGCAGTGTTCCGTAGGGTCCTCTAGGGTTGAGTAAGTGCCCGCAGGAGTCTGTAGGAATCCGTGGGATTCTGTAAGGTTCTGGAGGGTTCTGCAAGGTTCCGTAGGGGCCCGTAGAGTTCCGTAGTGGCTGGTAAAGTTCCCTAGGGCCCTGTACCGTTCCGTAACTGCCTGCAAGGGTCTTTAGGCTTCTGTAGGGGCTGGTAGGGTTCCATAAAGTTCCGTGGGTTCCTGCAGAGTTCTGCAAGTGCCCGCAAGGGCCTGTAGGGGCCCACAGTGTTTCTGCCAGGTTCCGTAGAGTTCCGTAGGGGCCATATTTTTCTGTAGTGGTGGTAGTATTCTGTAGGGGTCTGTAGGGTTCCGTAGGCACCTGCAGTGTTCTGTAGGAGCCCATAGGGTTTTAGTGAGGTTCCGTTGTGTTGCTAAGGGTCTTGTAGAGTGCTGTCGGGTCCTGGAGTATTCTGTAGGGTTCCAGAGGGGCTGGTAGGGTTCCGTCGAAATCTGAAGGGTTCCCTAGGGGCCCCTAGAGTCCCATAGATTTCCGCAGGGGCCTGTAGGGTTGTTTAAGTGCCCGCAGAAGTCTGTAGGAGTCTGTGGGATTCTGTCAGATTCCGGAGGGTTCTGCAGGGTTCCGTAGGGACCCGTAGAGATCCATAGTGGCTGGTAAAGTTCCGTAGGGCCCTGTGGGGTTCTGTATGGACCTGTAGGGTTCCGTAGGGGTCTGCAGTGTTCTGTAAGTGCCCGTAGGTGTCTGTACGGGTCTGTAGGGTTCCGTAGGCACCTGCAGTGTTCTGTAGGAGCCCATAGGGTTTTAGTGAGGTTCCGTTGTGTTGCTAAGGGTCTTGTAGAGTGCTGTCGGGTCCTGGAGTATTCTGTAGGGTTCCAGAGGGGCTCGTAGGGTTCCATCGAAATCTATAGGGTTCCCGAGGGGCCCATAGAGTCCCGTAGATTGCCGTAGGGACCTGTAGGGTTGTGTAAGTGCTCGCAGGGGTTGGTAGGAGCTTGTAGGGTTCCATAAGTTTCCAGAGGGTTGTGTAGGGTTCCGTAGGGGCCTGTGGTGTTCCCTAAGGGCCTGTAGAGTCTCGTACGGTTCCGTAGGGGCCTGTGGTGTTCCCTAGGGGCCTGTAGAGTCTCGTACAGTTCCGTAGGGTCCTGTAGGTTTCCATAAGCACCCGCAGAGGTCTGAAGGGGCCCGTACTGTGCCGTAAGGATCCATAGGGCTCCGTAGAGCTTCGTAGGTTCCCTAGAGGCCTCTGGAGTACCGCAGGAGCCAGTAGTGTTCTGTAGGGGCCCGTAGGGTTCCTTCCATAGGAGCTGGCAGTGTTCCGTAGTGTCCTCTAGGGTTGAGTAAGTGCCCGCAGGAGTCTGTAGGAATCCGTGGGATTCTGTAAGGTTCTGGAGGGTTCTGCAAGGTTCCGTAGGGGCCCGTAGAGTTCCGTAGTGGCTGGTAAAGTTCCCTAGGGCCCTGTACCGTTCCGTAACTGCCTGCAAGGGTCTTTAGGCTTCCGTAGGAGCTGGCAGGGTTCCATAAAGTTCCGTGGGTTCCTGCAGAGTTCTGCAAGTGCCCGCAAGGGCCTGTAGGGGCCCACAGTGTTTCTGCCAGGTTCCGTAGAGTTCCGTAGGGGCCATATTTTTCTGTAGTGGCTGGTAGTATTCTGTAGGGGTCTGTAGGTTTCCATAGGCATCTACAGTGTTCTGTAGGAGCCCATAGGGTTTTAGTGAGGTTCCGTTGTGTTGCTAAGGGTCTTGTAGAGTGCTGTCGGGTCCTGGAGTATTCTGTAGGGTTCCAGAGGGCCTCGTAGGGTTCCGTCGAAATCTGTAGGGTTCCCTAGGGGCCCGTAGAGTCCCGTAGATTGCCGTAGGGACCTGTAGGGTTGTGTAAGTGCCCGCAGGGGTTGGTAGGAGCTTGTAGGGTGCCATATGTTTCCGGAGGGTTGTGTAGGGTTCCGTAGGGGCCTGTGGTGTTCCCTAGGGGCCTGTAGAGTCTCGTACAGTTCCGTAGGGTCCTGTAGGTTTCCATAAGCGCCCGCAGAGTTCTGAAGGGGCCCATACTGTTCCGTAAGGATCCATAGGGTTCCGTAGAGCTTCGTAGGTTCCCTAGAGGCCTCTGGAGTACCGCAGGAGCCAGTAGTGTTCCGTAGGGTCCTCTAGGGTTGAGTAAGTGCCCGCAGGAGTCTGTAGGAATCCGTGGGATTCTGTAAGATTCTGGAGGGTTCTGCAGTGTTCCGTAGGGACCCGTAGAGTTCCATAGTGGCTGGTAAAGTTCCGTAGGGCCCTGTGGGGTTCTGTATGGACCTGTAGGGTTCCGTAGGGGCCTGCAGTGTTCTGTAAGTGCCCGTAGGTGTCTGTACGGGTCTGTAGGGTTCCGTAGGCACCTACAGTGTTCTGTAGGAGCCCATAGGGTTTTAGTGAGGTTCCGTTGTGTTGCTAAGGGTCTTGTAGAGTGCTGTCGGGTCCTGGAGTATTCTGTAGGGTTCCAGAGGGCCTTGTAGGGTTCCGTCGAAATCTGAAGGGTTCCCTAGGGGCCCGTAGAGTCCCGTAGATTTCCGTAGGGACCTGTAGGGTTGTGTAAGTGCCCGCAGAAGTCTGTAGGAGTCTGTGGGATTCTGTCAGATTCCGGAGGGTTCTGCAGGGTTCCGTAGGGACCCGTAGAGTTCCATAGTGGCTGGTAAAGTTCCGTAGGTCCCTGTGGGGTTCTGTATGGACCTGTAGGGTTCCGTAGGGGCCTGCAGTGTTCTGTAAGTGCCTGTAGGTGTCTGTACGGGTCTGTAGGGTTCCGTAGGCACCTGCAGTGTTCTGTAGGAGCCCATAGGGTTTTAGTGAGGTTCCGTTGTGTTGCTAAGGGTCTTGTAGAGTGCTGTCGGGTCCTGGAGTATTCTGTAGGGTTCCAGAGGGGCTCGTAGGGTTCCGTCGAAATCTGTAGGGCTCCCTAGGGGCCCATAGAGTCCCGTAGATTGCCGTAGGGACCTGTAGGGTTGTGTAAGTGCTCGCAGGGGTTGGTAGGAGCTTGTAGGGTTCCATAAGTTTCCAGAGGGTTGTGTAGGGTTCCGTAGGGGACTGTGGTGTTCCCTAAGGGCCTGTAGAGTCTCGTACGGTTCCGTAGGGGCCTGTGGTGTTCCCTAGGGGCCTGTAGAGTCTCGTACAGTTCCGTAGGGTCCTGTAGGTTTCCATAAGCGCCCGCAGAGGTCTGAATGGGCCCGTACTGTTCCGTAAGGATCCATAGGGCTCCGTAGAGCTTCGTAGGTTCCCTAGAGGCCTCTGGAGTACCGCAGGAGCCAGTAGTGTTCTGTAGGGGCCCGTAGGGTTCCTTCCATAGGAGCTGGCAGTGTTCCGTAGGGTCCTCTAGGCTTGAGTAAGTGCCCGCAGGAGTCTGTAGGAATCCGTGGGATTCTGTAAGGTTCTGGAGGGTTCTGCAAGGTTCCGTAGGGGCCCGTAGAGTTCCGTAGTGGCTGGTAAAGTTCCCTAGGGCCCTGTACCGTTCCGTAACTGCCTGCAAGGGTCTTTAGGCTTCCGTAGGGGCTGGTAGGGTTCCATAAAGTTCCGTGGGTTCCTGCAGAGTTCTGCAAGTGCCCGCAAGGGCCTGTAGGGGCCCACAGTGTTTCTGCCAGGTTCCGTAGAGTTCCGTAGGGGCCATATTTTTCTGTAGTGGTGGTAGTATTCTGTAGGGGTCTGTAGGGTTCCGTAGGCACCTGCAGTGTTCTGTAGGAGCCCATAGGGTTTTAGTGAGGTTCCGTTGTGTTGCTAAGGGTCTTGTAGAGTGCTGTCGGGTCCTGGAGTATTCTGTAGGGTTCCAGAGGGCCTCATAGGGTTCCATCGAAATCTATAGGGTTCCCTAGGGGCCCCTAGAGTCCCATAGATTTCCGCAGGGGCCTGTAGGGTTGTTTAAGTGCCCGCAGGGGTTGGTAGGAGCTTGTAGGGTGCCATATGTTTCCGGAGGGTTGTGTAGGGTTCCGTAGGGGCCTGTGGTGTTCCCTAGGGGCCTGTAGAGTCTCGTACAGTTCCGTAGGGTCCTGTAGGTTTCCATAAGCGCCCGAAGAGTTCTGAAGGGGCCCATACTGTTCCGTAAGGATCCATAGGGTTCCGTAGAGCTTCGTAGGTTCCCTAGAGGCCTCTGGAGTACCGCAGGAGCCAGTAGTGTTCCGTAGGGTCCTCTAGGGTTGAGTAAGTGCCCGCAGGAGTCTGTAGGAATCCGTGGGATTCTGTAAGATTCTGGAGGGTTCTGCAGTGTTCCGTAGGGACCCGTAGAGTTCCATAGTGGCTGGTAAAGTTCCGTAGGGCCCTGTGGGGTTCTGTATGGACCTGTAGGGTTCCGTAGGGGCCTGCAGTGTTCTGTAAGTGCCCGTAGGTGTCTGTACGGGTCTGTAGGGTTCCGTAGGCACCTACAGTGTTCTGTAGGAGCCCATAGGGTTTTAGTGAGGTTCCGTTGTGTTGCTAAGGGTCTTGTAGAGTGTTGTCGGGTCCTGGAGTATTCTGTAGGGTTCCAGAGGGCCTTGTAGGGTTCCGTCGAAATCTGAAGGGTTCCCTAGGGGCCCGTAGAGTCCCGTAGATTTCCGTAGGGACCTGTAGGGTTGTGTAAGTGCCCGCAGAAGTCTGTAGGAGTCTGTGGGATTCTGTCAGATTCCGGAGGGTTCTGCAGGGTTCCGTAGGGACCCGTAGAGTTCCATAGTGGCTGGTAAAGTTCCGTAGGTCCCTGTGGGGTTCTGTATGGACCTGTAGGGTTCCGTAGGGGCCTGCAGTGTTCTGTAAGTGCCCGTAGGTGTCTGTACGGGTCTGTAGGGTTCCGTAGGCACCTGCAGTGTTCTGTAGGAGCCCATAGGGTTTTAGTGAGGTTCCGTTGTGTTGCTAAGGGTCTTGTAGAGTGCTGTCGGGTCCTGGAGTATTCTGTAGGGTTCCAGAGGGGCTCGTAGGGTTCCGTCGAAATCTGTAGGGTTCCCGAGGGGCCCATAGAGTCCCGTAGATTGCCGTAGGGACCTGTAGGGTTGTGTAAGTGCTCGCAGGGGTTGGTAGGAGCTTGTAGGGTTCCATAAGTTTCCAGAGGGTTGTGTAGGGTTCCGTAGGGGCCTGTGGTGTTCCCTAAGGGCCTGTAGAGTCTCGTACGGTTCCGTAGGGGCCTGTGGTGTTCCCTAGGGGCCTGTAGAGTCTCGTACAGTTCCGTAGGGTCCTGTAGGTTTCCATAAGCGCCCGCAGAGGTCTGAATGGGCCCGTAGTGTTCCGTAAGGATCCATAGGGCTCCGTAGAGCTTCGTAGGTTCCCTAGAGGCCTCTGGAGTACCGCAGGAGCCAGTAGTGTTCTGTAGGGGCCCGTAGGGTTCCTTCCATAGGAGCTGGCAGTGTTCCGTAGGGTCCTCTAGGCTTGAGTAAGTGCCCGCAGGAGTCTGTAGGAATCCGTGGGATTCTGTAAGGTTCTGGAGGGTTCTGCAAGGTTCCGTAGGGGCCCGTAGAGTTCCGTAGTGGCTGGTAAAGTTCCCTAGGGCCCTGTACCGTTCCGTAACTGCCTGCAAGGGTCTTTAGGCTTCCGTAGGGGCTGGTAGGGTTCCATAAAGTTCCGTGGGTTCCTGCAGAGTTCTGCAAGTGCCCGCAAGGGCCTGTAGGGGCCCACAGTGTTTCTGCCAGGTTCCGTAGAGTTCCGTAGGGGCCATATTTTTCTGTAGTGGTGGTAGTATTCTGTAGGGGTCTGTAGGGTTCCGTAGGCACCTGCAGTGTTCTGTAGGAGCCCATAGGGTTTTAGTGAGGTTCCGTTGTGTTGCTAAGGGTCTTGTAGAGTGCTGTCGGGTCCTGGAGTATTCTGTAGGGTTCCAGAGGGCCTCATAGGGTTCCATCGAAATCTATAGGGTTCCCTAGGGGCCCCTAGAGTCCCATAGATTTCCGCAGGGGCCTGTAGGGTTGTTTAAGTGCCCGCAGAAGTCTGTAGGAGTCTGTGGGATTCTGTCAGATTCCGGAGGGTTCTGCAGGGTTCCGTAGGGACCCGTAGAGTTCCATAGTGGCTGGTAAAGTTCCGTAGGGCCCTGTGGGGTTCTGTATGGACCTGTAGGGTTCCATAGGGGCCTGCAGTGTTCTGTAAGTGCCCGTAGGTGTCTGTACGGGTCTGTAGGGTTCCGTAGGCACCTGCAGTGTTCTGTAGGAGCCCACAGGGTTTTAGTGAGGTTCCGTTGTGTTGCTAAGGGTCTTGTAGAGTGCTGTCGGGTCCTGGAGTATTCTGTAGGGTTCCAGAGGGGCTCGTAGGGTTCCATCGAAATCTATAGGGTTCCCGAGGTGCCCATAGAGTCCCGTAGATTGCCGTAGGGACCTGTAGGGTTGTGTAAGTGCTCGCAGGGGTTGGTAGGAGCTTGTAGGGTTCCATAAGTTTCCAGAGGGTTGTGTAGGGTTCCGTAGGGGCCTGTGGTGTTCCCTAAGGGCCTGTAGAGTCTCGTACGGTTCCGTAGGGGCCTGTGGTGTTCCCTAGGGGCCTGTAGAGTCTCGTACAGTTCCGTAGGGTCCTGCAGGTTTCCATAAGCGCCCGCAGAGGTCTGAATGGGCCCGTACTGTTCCGTGAGGATCCATAGGGCTCCGTAGAGCTTCGTAGGTTCCCTAGAGGCCTGTGGAGTACCGCAGGAGCCAGTAGTGTTCTGTAGGGGCCCGTAGGGTTCCTTCCATAGGAGCTGGCAGTGTTCCGTAGGGTCCTCTAGGGTTGAGTAAGTGCCCGCAGGAGTCTGTAGGAATCCGTGGGATTCTGTAAGGTTCTGGAGGGTTCTGCAAGGTTCCGTAGGGGCCCGTAGAGTTCCGTAGTGGCTGGTAAAGTTCCCTAGGGCCCTGTACCGTTCCGTAACTGCCTGCAAGGGTCTTTAGGCTTCCGTAGGGGCTGGTAGGGTTCCATAAAGTTCCGTGGGTTCCTGCAGAGTTCTGCAAGTGCCCGCAAGGGCCTGTAGGGGCCCACAGTGTTTCTGCCAGGTTCCGTAGAGTTCCGTAGGGGCCATATTTTTCTGTAGTGGTGGTAGTATTCTGTAGGGGTCTGTAGGGTTCCGTAGGCACCTGCAGTGTTCTGTAGGAGCCCATAGGGTTTTAGTGAGGTTCCGTTGTGTTGCTAAGGGTCTTGTAGAGTGCTGTCGGGTCCTGGAGTATTCTGTAGGGTTCCAGAGGGGCTGGTAGGGTTCCGTCGAAATCTGTAGGGTTCCCTAGGGGCCCGTAGAGTCCCGTAGATTTCCGCAGGGGCCTGTAGGGTTGTTTAAGTGCCCGCAGAAGTCTGTAGGAGTCTGTGGGATTCTGTCAGATTCCGGAGGGTTCTGCAGGGTTCCGTAGGGACCCGTAGAGTTCCATAGTGGCTGGTAAAGTTCCGTAGGGCCCTGTGGGGTTCTGTATGGACCTGTAGGGTTCCGTAGGGGCCTGCAGTGTTCTGTAAGTGCCCGTAGGTGTCTGTACGGGTCTGTAGGGTTCCGTAGGCACCTGCAGTGTTCTGT
The DNA here is from genome assembly GCF_964106895.1 of Numenius arquata. Lineage (NCBI taxonomy): Eukaryota > Metazoa > Chordata > Aves > Charadriiformes > Scolopacidae > Numenius > Numenius arquata. The sequence continues at coordinate 55,722 of NW_027414837.1, forward strand.
AGGAGCCCATAGGGTTTTAGTGAGGTTCCGTTGTGTTGCTAAGGGTCTTGTAGAGTGCTGTCGGGTCCTGGAGTATTCTGTAGGGTTCCAGAGAGCCTCATAGGGTTCCGTCGAAATCTGAAGGGTTCCCTAGGGGCCCATAGAGTCCCGTAGATTGCCGTAGGGACCTGTAGGGTTGTGTAAGTGCTCGCAGGGGTTGGTAGGAGCTTGTAGGGTTCCATAAGTTTCCAGAGGGTTGTGTAGGGTTCCGTAGGGGCCTGTGGTGTTCCCTAAGGGCCTGTAGAGTCTCGTACGGTTCCGTAGGGGCCTGTGGTGTTCCCTAGGGGCCTGTAGAGTCTCGTACAGTTCCGTAGGGTCCTGCAGGTTTCCATAAGCGCCCGCAGAGGTCTGAATGGGCCCGTACTGTTCCGTGAGGATCCATAGGGCTCCGTAGAGCTTCGTAGGTTCCCTAGAGGCCTGTGGAGTACCGCAGGAGCCAGTAGTGTTCTGTAGGGGCCCGTAGGGTTCCTTCCATAGGAGCTGGCAGTGTTCCGTAGGGTCCTCTAGGGTTGAGTAAGTGCCCGCAGGAGTCTGTAGGAATCCGTGGGATTCTGTAAGGTTCTGGAGGGTTCTGCAAGGTTCCGTAGGGGCCCGTAGAGTTCCGTAGTGGCTGGTAAAGTTCCCTAGGGCCCTGTACCGTTCCGTAACTGCCTGCAAGGGTCTTTAGGCTTCCGTAGGGGCTGGTAGGGTTCCATAAAGTTCCGTGGGTTCCTGCAGAGTTCTGCAAGTGCCCGCAAGGGCCTGTAGGGGCCCACAGTGTTTCTGCCAGGTTCCGTAGAGTTCCGTAGGGGCCATATTTTTCTGTAGTGGTGGTAGTATTCTGTAGGGGTCTGTAGGGTTCCGTAGGCACCTGCAGTGTTCTGTAGGAGCCCATAGGGTTTTAGTGAGGTTCCGTTGTGTTGCTAAGGGTCTTGTAGAGTGCTGTCGGGTCCTGGAGTATTCTGTAGGGTTCCAGAGGGCCTCATAGGGTTCCATCGAAATCTATAGGGTTCCCTAGGGGCCCCTAGAGTCCCATAGATTTCCGCAGGGGCCTGTAGGGTTGTTTAAGTGCCCGCAGGGGTTGGTAGGAGCTTGTAGGGTGCCATATGTTTCCGGAGGGTTGTGTAGGGTTCCGTAGGGGCCTGTGGTGTTCCCTAGGGGCCTGTAGAGTCTCGTACAGTTCCGTAGGGTCCTGTAGGTTTCCATAAGCGCCCGAAGAGTTCTGAAGGGGCCCATACTGTTCCGTAAGGATCCATAGGGTTCCGTAGAGCTTCGTAGGTTCCCTAGAGGCCTCTGGAGTACCGCAGGAGCCAGTAGTGTTCCGTAGGGTCCTCTAGGGTTGAGTAAGTGCCCGCAGGAGTCTGTAGGAATCCGTGGGATTCTGTAAGATTCTGGAGGGTTCTGCAGTGTTCCGTAGGGACCCGTAGAGTTCCATAGTGGCTGGTAAAGTTCCGTAGGGCCCTGTGGGGTTCTGTATGGACCTGTAGGGTTCCGTAGGGGCCTGCAGTGTTCTGTAAGTGCCCGTAGGTGTCTGTACGGGTCTGTAGGGTTCCGTAGGCACCTACAGTGTTCTGTAGGAGCCCATAGGGTTTTAGTGAGGTTCCGTTGTGTTGCTAAGGGTCTTGTAGAGTGTTGTCGGGTCCTGGAGTATTCTGTAGGGTTCCAGAGGGCCTTGTAGGGTTCCGTCGAAATCTGAAGGGTTCCCTAGGGGCCCGTAGAGTCCCGTAGATTTCCGTAGGGACCTGTAGGGTTGTGTAAGTGCCCGCAGAAGTCTGTAGGAGTCTGTGGGATTCTGTCAGATTCCGGAGGGTTCTGCAGGGTTCCGTAGGGACCCGTAGAGTTCCATAGTGGCTGGTAAAGTTCCGTAGGTCCCTGTGGGGTTCTGTATGGACATGTAGGGTTCCGTAGGGGCCTGCAGTGTTCTGTAAGTGCCCGTAGGTGTCTGTACGGGTCTGTAGGGTTCCGTAGGCACCTGCAGTGTTCTGTAGGAGCCCATAGGGTTTTAGTGAGGTTCCGTTGTGTTGCTAAGGGTCTTGTAGAGTGCTGTCGGGTCCTGGAGTATTCTGTAGGGTTCCAGAGGGGCTCGTAGGGTTCCGTCGAAATCTGTAGGGTTCCCGAGGGGCCCATAGAGTCCCGTAGATTGCCGTAGGGACCTGTAGGGTTGTGTAAGTGCTCGCAGGGGTTGGTAGGAGCTTGTAGGGTTCCATAAGTTTCCAGAGGGTTGTGTAGGGTTCCGTAGGGGCCTGTGGTGTTCCCTAAGGGCCTGTAGAGTCTCGTACGGTTCCGTAGGGGCCTGTGGTGTTCCCTAGGGGCCTGTAGAGTCTCGTACAGTTCCGTAGGGTCCTGTAGGTTTCCATAAGCGCCCGCAGAGGTCTGAATGGGCCCGTAGTGTTCCGTAAGGATCCATAGGGCTCCGTAGAGCTTCGTAGGTTCCCTAGAGGCCTCTGGAGTACCGCAGGAGCCAGTAGTGTTCTGTAGGGGCCCGTAGGGTTCCTTCCATAGGAGCTGGCAGTGTTCCGTAGGGTCCTCTAGGCTTGAGTAAGTGCCCGCAGGAGTCTGTAGGAATCCGTGGGATTCTGTAAGGTTCTGGAGGGTTCTGCAAGGTTCCGTAGGGGCCCGTAGAGTTCCGTAGTGGCTGGTAAAGTTCCCTAGGGCCCTGTACCGTTCCGTAACTGCCTGCAAGGGTCTTTAGGCTTCCGTAGGGGCTGGTAGGGTTCCATAAAGTTCCGTGGGTTCCTGCAGAGTTCTGCAAGTGCCCGCAAGGGCCTGTAGGGGCCCACAGTGTTTCTGCCAGGTTCCGTAGAGTTCCGTAGGGGCCATATTTTTCTGTAGTGGTGGTAGTATTCTGTAGGGGTCTGTAGGGTTCCGTAGGCACCTGCAGTGTTCTGTAGGAGCCCATAGGGTTTTAGTGAGGTTCCGTTGTGTTGCTAAGGGTCTTGTAGAGTGCTGTCGGGTCCTGGAGTATTCTGTAGGGTTCCAGAGGGGCTGGTGGGGTTCCGTCGAAATCTGTAGGGTTCCCTAGGGGCCCGTAGAGTCCCGTAGATTTCCGCAGGGGCCTGTAGGGTTGTTTAAGTGCCCGCAGAAGTCTGTAGGAGTCTGTGGGATTCTGTCAGATTCCGGAGGGTTCTGCAGGGTTCCGTAGGGACCCGTAGAGTTCCATAGTGGCTGGTAAAGTTCCGTAGGGCCCTGTGGGGTTCTGTATGGACCTGTAGGGTTCCGTAGGGGCCTGCAGTGTTCTGTAAGTGCCCGTAGGTGTCTGTACGGGTCTGTAGGGTTCCGTAGGCACCTGCAGTGTTCTGTAGGAGCCCATAGGGTTTTAGTGAGGTTCCGTTGTGTTGCTAAGGGTCTTGTAGAGTGCTGTCGGGTCCTGGAGTATTCTGTAGGGTTCCAGAGAGCCTCATAGGGTTCCGTCGAAATCTGAAGGGTTCCCTAGGGGCCCATAGAGTCCCGTAGATTGCCGTAGGGACCTGTAGGGTTGTGTAAGTGCTCGCAGGGGTTGGTAGGAGCTTGTAGGGTTCCATAAGTTTCCAGAGGGTTGTGTAGGGTTCCGTAGGGGCCTGTGGTGTTCCCTAAGGGCCTGTAGAGTCTCGTACGGTTCCGTAGGGGCCTGTGGTGTTCCCTAGGGGCCTGTAGAGTCTCGTACAGTTCCGTAGGGTCCTGCAGGTTTCCATAAGCGCCCGCAGAGGTCTGAATGGGCCCGTACTGTTCCGTGAGGATCCATAGGGCTCCGTAGAGCTTCGTAGGTTCCCTAGAGGCCTGTGGAGTACCGCAGGAGCCAGTAGTGTTCTGTAGGGGCCCGTAGGGTTCCTTCCATAGGAGCTGGCAGTGTTCCGTAGGGTCCTCTAGGGTTGAGTAAGTGCCCGCAGGAGTCTGTAGGAATCCGTGGGATTCTGTAAGGTTCTGGAGGGTTCTGCAAGGTTCCGTAGGGGCCCGTAGAGTTCCGTAGTGGCTGGTAAAGTTCCCTAGGGCCCTGTACCGTTCCGTAACTGCCTGCAAGGGTCTTTAGGCTTCCGTAGGGGCTGGTAGGGTTCCATAAAGTTCCGTGGGTTCCTGCAGAGTTCTGCAAGTGCCCGCAAGGGCCTGTAGGGGCCCACAGTGTTTCTGCCAGGTTCCGTAGAGTTCCGTAGGGGCCATATTTTTCTGTAGTGGTGGTAGTATTCTGTAGGGGTCTGTAGGGTTCCGTAGGCACCTACAGTGTTCTGTAGGAGCCCATAGGGTTTTAGTGAGGTTCCGTTGTGTTGCTAAGGGTCTTGTAGAGTGCTGTCGGGTCCTGGAGTATTCTGTAGGGTTCCAGAGGGACTCATAGGGTTCCATCGAAATCTATAGGGTTCCCTAGGGGCCCCTAGAGTCCCGTAGATTGCCGTAGGGACCTGTAGGGTTGTGTAAGTGCCCGCAGAAGTCTGTAGGAGTCTGTGGGATTCTGTAAGGTTCTGGAGGGTTCTGCAGGGTTCCGTAGGGACCCGTAGAGTTCCGTAGTGGCTGGTAAAGTTCCGTAGGGCCCTGTGGGGTTCTGTATGGACCTGTAGGGTTCCGTAGGGGCCTGCAGGGTTCCGTAAGTGCCCGCAGGTGTCTGTAGGGTTCCGTAGGGGTCTCTAGGGTTCCGTAGGCACCTGCAGTGTTCTGTAGGAGCCCATAGGGTTTTAGTGAGGTTCCGTTGTGTTGCTAAGGGTCTTGTAGAGTCCTGTCGGGTCCTGGAGTATTCTGTAGGGTTCCAGAGGGCCTCGTGGGGTTCCGTCGAAATCTGAAGGGTTCCCTAGGGGCCCGTAGAGTCCCGTAGATTGCCGTAGGGACCTGTAGGGTTATGAAAGTGCTCGCAGGGGTTGGTAGGAGCTTGTAGGGTGCCATATGTTTCCGGAGGGTTGTGTAGGGTTCCGTAGGGGCCTGTGGTGTTCCCTAGGGGCCTGTAGAGTCTCGTACAGTTCCGTAGGGTCCTGTAGGTTGCCATAAGTGCCCGCAGAGGTCTGAAGGGGCCGTACTGTGCCGTAAGGATCCATAGGGTTCCGTAGAGCTTCGTAGGGTTCCCTAGGAGGCCTCTGGAGTACCGCAGGAGCCAGTAGTGTTCCGTAGGGTCCTCTAGGGTTGAGTAAGTGCCCCGCAGGAGTCTGTAGGAATCCGTGGGATTCTGTAAGGTTCTGGAGGGTTCTGCAGGGTTCCGTAGGGGCCCCTAGAGTTCCGTAGTGGCTGGTAAAGTTCCCTAGGGCCCTGTACCGTTCCGTAACTGCCTGCAATGGTCTTTAGGCTTCCGTAAGGGCTGGTAGGGTTCCATAAAGTTCCGTGGGTTCCTGCAGAGTTCTGCAAGTGCCCGCAAGGGCCTGTAGGGGCCCACAGTGTTTCTGCCAGGTTCCGTAGAGTTCCGTAGGGGCCATATTTTTCTGTAGTGGCTGGTAGTATTCTGTAGGGGTCTGTAGGGTTCCGTAGGCGCCTGCAGTGTTCTGTAGGAGCCCATAGGGTTTTAGTGAGGTTCCGTTGTGTTGCTAAGGTCTTGTAGAGTGCTGTCGGGTCCTGGAGTATTCTGTAGGGTTCCAGAGGGCCTCGTAGGGTTCCGTCGAAATCTGAAGGGTTCCCTAGGGGCCCGTAGAGTCCCGTAGATTGCCGTAGGGACCTGTAGGGTTGTGTAAGTGCCCGCAGGGGTTGGTAGGAGCTTGTAGGGTGCCATATGTTTCCGGAGGGTTGCGTAGGGTTCCGTAGGGGCCTGTGGTGTTCCTAGGGGCCTGTAGAGTCTCGTACAGTTCCGTAGGGTCCTGTAGGTTTCTATAACCGCCCGCAGAGTTCTGAAGGGGCCCATACTGTTCCGTAAGGATCCATAGGGCTCCGTAGAGCTTCGTAGGTGCCCTAGAGGCCTCTGGAGTACCGCAGGAGCCAGTAGTGTTCCGTAGGGTCCTCTAGGGTTGAGTAAGTGCCCGCAGGAGTCTGTAGGAATCCGTGGGATTCTGTAAGGTTCTGGAGGGTTCTGCAGGGTTCCGTAGGGACCCGTAGAGTTCCGTAGTGGCTGGTAAAGTTCCGTAGGGCCCTGTGGGGTTCTGTATGGACCTGTAGGGTTCCATAGGGGCCTGCAGTGTTCTGTAAGTGCCCGTAGGTGTCTGTACGGGTCTGTAGGGTTCCGTAGGCACCTACAGTGTTCTGTAGGAGCCCATAGGGTTTTAGTGAGGTTCCGTTGTGTTGCTAAGGGTCTTGTAGAGTGCTGTCGGGTCCTGGAGTATTCTGTAGGGTTCCAGAGGGGCTGGTAGGGTTCCGTCGAAATCTGAAGGGTTCCCTAGGGGCCCGTAGAGTCCCGTAGATTTCCGTAGGGACCTGTAGGGTTGTGTAAGTGCCCGCAGAAGTCTGTAGGAGTCTGTGGGATTCTGTCAGATTCCGGAGGGTTCTGCAGGGTTCCGTAGGGACC